>NC_133656.1:3451983-3691773 GCF_009905375.1 Apium graveolens | reverse complement strand
AGGACCACGACGCCCTCGAGGACCTGTGATAAACACGATCTTTGGAGGTCCAGTTGCTGCTGGATTGTCCAAAAATTCCAGAAAGGCATACACCAGGGAGGTTATGCACATTGTTGGCAAAGCCCCGAAGAGGGCCAGGACAGAAGTAACATTGGCTTTTGATGATTCCGACCTAGAGGGCGTGAAGTTTCCCCATGACGACCCGCTCGTCATAACACCGATAATAGGAAATAGCCCGGTTAAGAGGGTCCTTGTGGACAATGGTGCTTCTGTGGATATCTTGCTCCACGACACCTTTCTAAGGATGGGGTATAACGACTCCCAGTTGACACCAACCGACATGCCGATATATAGATTTGCTGGAGTAGAATATCCTGTGGAAGGGATAATCAAATTGCCAGCCACCATAGGTACAGAGCCAAGGCAAGCAACGCAGATGCTGGATTTCGTGGTGGTAAAGGCTAGTTCAACTTATAATGCTATCATGGGGAGAACAGGGATATATGCCTTCAAGGCAGTCCCCTCTTCCTACCATTCAGTCATGAAGTTTCCCACCCGAAACGGGATTGGAGAAGAGAGAGGAGATCAAAAAATGGTTAGAAGCTGTTATGTGGCCTCTTTGAGGGCAGATGGAGTCGGGGGGCAGGTTCTTCCTATTGAAGATATGGATGTTCGAGAAAATGATGAGGATAGAGGAAGGCCAGCAGAAGAATTGGTTTCGGTTCCTTTAGACCCCAAGAATCCTGAGAGGATGACTTTCATTGGAGCCACATTAGAGGAGCCCCTTAGAGGGAAGTTAGTGAAATTTTTGCAAGAAAATAGTGATGTGTTTGCATGGTTAGCAGCTGATATGCCAGGCATAGACCCGGAGTTAATTACTCACAAGCTAAACGTGGATCCAAGCTGGAAGACAGTGAAACAAAAGAAAAGAAATTTTGCCCCGGAAAGACAAGAGGCTATAAAACAGGAAGTAGAAAAGCTCTTAGAGGCTGGTTTCATTGAGGAGATTCAATTTCCGGAGTGGTTAGCAAACCCTGTAATGGTGAAGAAGGCTAATGGAAAGTGGAGGATGTGTATAGACTTCACTGATTTGAATGATGCATGCCCCAAAGACTATTTTCCGCTGCCTAGAATTGATACTTTGATTGATGCCACTGCTGGAGATGAGATGCTGAGTTTCATGGATGGATTTAGCGGATACAACCAGATCAAAATGCATAAGGATGACATTCCAAAGGTATCATTTATCACTGACTTTGGTGTTTATTGTTATCTTGTTATGGCGTTTGGTCTCAAGAATGTAGGAGCCACCTATCAAAGGTTGGTGAATAAAATTTTTAAGGATCTTATTGGTAAGACTATGGAAGTTTATGTTGATGACATGTTAGTCAAGAGTCTAGTAAAGACTGATCATATAGCCCATTTAAGGGAAGCTTTTGAGGTCCTAAGGTACCACAAGATGATGTTGAATCCTACGAAGTGTGCTTTCGGAGTAGGATCTGGAAAATTCTTGGGATTGATGGTCTCAAAAAGAGGAATTGAGGCTAACCCCGATAAAATAAAGGCGATCCTGGACATGGAACCACCAAAAACCATCAAGGATGTTCAGAAGCTCACAGGAAGGGTTGCTGCGCTAGGACGATTCATCTCCAAGTCAGGAGACAAGTGCTTGTCATTTTTCAAGTCACTAAAGAGCATCAAAGGCTTTGTATGGAGTGAGGAAAATCAGAAGGCATTTGAAGAGTTAAAGAAGTATATGGGCCAGGCCCCGTTGTTGGCCAAGCCAGTTCTGAATGAAGTTTTATTCTTGTACTTGGCTGTTTCAGAGAGCGCCTTGAGCGCGGTGTTGGTTAAGGAGGAACTGAAAGTCCAGAAACCCGTATACTATGTCAGCAAAATTTTGCATGGCGCTGAGTTGAATTATTCAACTATTGAGAAATTCGCTCTAGCCTTGGTAATGGCTTCAAGAAAACTGCGTCCTTACTTTCAGGCTCACCGGATTGAGGTGCTAACGAATCAGCCACTGAGAAATATCATTCACAGTCCCAAGGCAAGTGGGAGATTGATTAAGTGGGCAATAGAGTTGGGAGAGTTCGATCTCAAGTATAAGCCACGTATGGCCATAAAAGCCCAGGCACTAGCTGACTTCGTGGTGGAATGTACCATACCCAACCAAGAAGTCGGGGGGCAGGAAGATGCCATACCTCAAGACAAGGGAGTCGATAATGAAAGCAAAGAGAAGGATGATAAAGAGTATTGGGTTCTCTATTTTGATGGAGCATCAAAAACAAACTCCAGTGGAGAAGGGTTAGTTTTGCAAAGCCCTGATGGGTTCTTAATTGAGTATGCTATGAAACTAGACTTCCCAACCACAAATAATGAGGCAGAATATGAAGCCCTGATAGCTGGCCTTGGTCTAGCTGGGACACTTAAAGTCAAAAACTTAAAGGTCCGCGGAGACTCAAAGCTTATCATATCCCAGGTAAAGGGAGAATTTGAGGCAAGGGATGATACGATGGCTAAGTATGTACGCCTAGTAAGGGCTGTGATGACCCAATTTAATGAATGCCATGTTGAACACATTCCAAGGGAAGAAAATGCTAAGGCAGATGCGCTATCAAAGTTTGCTTCATCTGAGATAGAAGAAAGTTCAGGAAGTGTATACTTCCGTGTATTGAAGACACGAAGCATAGATGTTAAGCTTGTGGCTCCCATAGGCCTGGGTACGTCATGGGTTGATCCCATCAAGGCTCACATTCAGACCGGTTGGTTGCCAAGTGATGCAGCTGAAGCACGGAAGTTAACTATTCGAGCATTAAGGTACTCTTTGATAGATGGGATTCTGTATAAAAGATCTTTCGTGGTTCCTTACTTAAGGTGTCTCAGGCCCGATGAGGCACGCTTGGCTCTTGAGGAAGTGCATGAAGGTATTTGTGGGCAACACCTGGGGGGCAGGGCCTTGGCTCATAAGATAACCCGTTTAGGCTTCTACTGGCCAGAAATGATGGCTGATGCCAAAGAATATGTGAAGAAGTGTGATCGCTGTCAGAAGCATGCACCAGTTGTTAGACAACCCCCCGAGATGCTGACCTCTATCAACTCCCCAATCCCCTTTGCTATATGGGGGATGGATATTCTAGGGCCTTTCCCTATGGCCACAACATAAAAGAAGTTTCTGATTGTAGCCATTGATTATTTCACTAAGTGGATTGAAGCCAAGCCCTTGGCCAAAATCACAACTAAGCAGGTTGCACAATTCCTGTGGGAAAACATTATGTGCCGATATGGGATTCCCCGTATCCTCGTCACTGACAATGGAACACAATTCAACAATGAGGAATTCAAGAAGTATTGTGAAGAAAATGAAATTGAGTTACGGTTCACCTCTGTGGCTCACCCGCAAGCCAATGGGCAAGCGGAGGTAGCAATTCGGATAATCCTGGATGGACTACGGAAGAGGATCGAGAAGTCAAGAAATAATTGGGTGGATGAGATACTTCCAATACTATGGGCCTATAGGACTACCTGTAGAGTCACGACTGGAGCAACTCCCTTCATGTTGGCATATGGGGCAGAAGCAGTGGTTCCCGTGGAGATATCACATTCTTCTCCAAGAATTCAAGCTTTCAATGCTGGGGAAAATGAGGAAGGGCAAAGGTTGGCGCTGGACTTAATTGATGAAGTGCGAGATAAGGCACATGCAAAGATAGTAGAGTATCAGAAAAAGGCTTCGTTCTACTACAACCTAAGGGTTAAAGAAAGGTTCTTCAAACAGGGTGACCTAGTCTTGAGGAAGGTGGAAGCTTCTGGTGTAGGGCAGAAAGGGAAACTTGCCCTAAATTGGGAAGGGCCGTACAAAGTCAAGAGCGTTCAGGGTAGAGGAACCTACAAGCTAGAGACTATGGATGGTTTTGAAGTCCCGAGAACTTGGCATGCGCAAAACCTGAAGGTTTACTATGTGTAAAGCCATTAAACATGATTCTTACTTGACAAGTAGGTTAAAAAGCACCTTGAAGCTTTGATTGCTTAGGATTTACATATTTTAGCTTTATTTTTAGGAGTGGTGTAAGGGATGAACCTCAAGAGTTGTCGTAAACCTGTTTTACAATTGTTTAGTTCATCTTATTATAAAACTATTTGATTCATATTATTATATGATCAAGTTTGCTTATCTATTTTAGTACAAGTACGGGTAAAATAGGAGATAGCTTTTAAAGCTAGCAAGCTAACAGTACAAGTACTTGAAAAGGATAGTAGAAAAGCAAACAAATAACTTAAAATAGCATAATAAGCCCCGAAGGGTAATAAGTTCTGAATACGATTAAGTCAATACATAGAAAGCCACAATGGGCCAAACAAGAAAAACAAAATACTCAAAGATCCTTGAAGAAGTCATCATCGATGTTTCCTTCATCGGCAGCAGAAGAAGGAACTGGCACAGGATCATCACCTCGAGGAGAAACAGCTGCGGCCTCAGCAGAAGAAGCAAGAATAGGAGAAAGAGGGATATCATCAAGAAGAGGCTCTTTCCCAGGAATATCAGGGACTGGATAGGCAGTGAGAGTCACCTCCGGAATCTTCTTCCCAATCTCCTCTACTATCTGCTCCCAACAGCTAGAAAAGGTCTCCGGGAAGTTAGCATCGTACTCAGCATTTAGGACATCCTGAAAGTCCTGAGATGCCTTATACTCAGCTATCACCTCAGCTCGGGCCCTTTGAGCATCCAGCTCCAGCTTACGAACTTTCTCCTTTTCATCCGCCAGCTCCTTCTCTACCTCACGGAAACGAGTGAAGTTGGCCTCGGAAGCCTTGAGGTACCTATCCCTGTCTCTCTCAGCAATAGTTAGGCTGGTCCTCACATCCTTCAAATTGTGAAGGGTAGCCTGGAGATAGGTATTCATCTACACAAACATATCAAAGTACAGTAAGTAATTAAAAAAAACAGTTAAAAAAGGAAGAGGCTTACAGAAGCCACGGCCTGAGCACCCAGACGCTCAATCTGTAGGTCATCAGAAGACTCTACAATCTCAGCCCTGTCACGAGGCGTGATCACACTCTCAGACCAAACGGCGGCAGCCTCGGAACTCCCTACCACCGTGTCCCTCCTCTGAAGGCCCCAAGTGACGGTGAAAGGAGAGGTATTTTCATCAAGGCTAAGAGGCCTCTGGGATAAAAAGGTAGGGACGGCCTCCTGAACTGTGACTGAAGGGCCGTCACCAATCCTAACCCGCTTGTCGCGGTGGGTCTCAACAGCAGAGCCCTTGGCAGCACGGGCCTCCCGCTTCTTGAAGATCGTGTCCAAAGCTGCCCTAGCTGCAGGCAAATACAGGCACATAAGAGAAAAGACAAATAGAGAATGGAGAAAATGGAACAAAAAGGGGAAAGAAATACCCTCGGGACCAAGGTCACTTAGACCTAAACCTTGCAAATTACCCTCTGAAAGGATGAGAGCGCAATGGTGCAAGTTCTCAGCAGTAATGGCCTTGATGGCCGCATCCTCATCTATCCCCAATTTTAGGTCTCTTAAAGACCCGTCTATACTTTTTGAGAAGTTGGGCCTGAAAAAATGGTCCCAACCCTCCTCAGAATCCAGAAATACATAAAACCACTCACTCTTCCATGTTGGATACGAGTCGGGATTGGTGCCAGAAATAAAGCAGGAATGGGCCAAGGATCTATGAACTATTTTGACCCATCCTTGGTCCTCAGAAGCATTTACAAATTTAAATAAATAACGAAAGACACAAACATTTGGCTCAAAACCGTGTTTACGAGATTGGGCCATATAACAGTGAATAAAACGCCAAGAGTTGGGTGTGAGTTGGGTCGGACAGACTCGGGCCTCAGCCAAAAGGCGAAAAACAAAGGGATGAGGAGGTAGGCGAAAACCAGCATAAAAGGTTTCCTTATAGACCCGAATGGCCCCAGGCTTTGGGTAGCAGGCCCTATCATTTGGGCCTGGAGCCTCGGCCCTATAAGGGTGAGAAATGCCAAAAAGGCGGGCTATGGTACCTACTTGATCTGGACCAAATCTAGAAGGATAATTATATGCATCTAAGTGTAACATGTTAGGAAAGGCTTGCCCGAATTCGGTTAAAAGATCCCTAAGAGAAATAACTGAGGAATGTACAAGAGATTTTTTACCTCGGCTGGCCCTAGAGGGACGGACAACAGCTTGGGGGACATGGGAGTGAGATGAATCAGAATCCGCCATGGATGAAGACAAAAACCCAGGAAGCTCTTGAAGGTAAGTGAAGAAGATGAAGATTCAAACGGAATCTTCAAAATAAGCCCAGAAAGCGGCGGAGTAGAAAGCCGGAAATCGCTTGGAGGTGGCGATTCTTGAGAGACTAATTGCAGAGTTGAAGTTTAGAAATTTTTGTGAAAGCGAAGTGTGAGAAATAAACTCACACTCCACCTCTTATATAGAGGAGCTCGAAGATGCACAAACGGGCCTGGGCCTAAGAAAAAGCCGGGAAGCCCATAAAATTTGAATTTTGAAAAGATTTAAAATCAAAGTTCATTGAATGAATCAAGGCTTGAAAAGACTCAACAACGCCCAGGATGCATTATCCCTAGCCGTTGTTAGAAGTGTGGCTCCTAGGCGTGGTACAACAACGCCCAGGAAGCATCTGTCCTCAACAACGCCCAGGATGCATTATCCCTAGCCGTTGTTAGAAATGTGGCTCCTAGGCGTGGTACAACAACGCCCAGGAAGCATCTGTCCTCAACAACGCCCAGGATGCATTGTCCATAGCCGTTGTGAGGAGTGTGGCTCCTAGGCGTGGACCAACAACGCCCAGGATGCATTGTCCCTAGCCGTTGTGAGGAGTGTGGCTCCTAGGCGTGGACCAACAACGCCCAGGAAGCATCTGTCTCCAACAACGCCCTGGACGCAAGTTTCCTAGACGTTGTTAGAAAACTGTCTCCTAGGCGTGGGTGCACGACGTCTAGGATCTATGAATGCATCAGCCTCCAACAACGCCCAGGACGCAAGTTTCCTAGACGTTGTTAGGAAACCGTCTCCTAGGCGTGGATCAACAACGCCCAGGAAGCATCTGTCCTCAACAAAGCCCAGGACGCAAGTTTCCTAGACGTTGTTAGGAAACTGTCTCCTAGGCGTGGATCAATAACGCCTAGGATGTATTGAGCAGCAAAAGTTCTATTTTTCTGATCATTTAATTAGAAAATTAAAGGATAAATCCCAGAAATTAGGGAAAAATCCAGAAATTAAGGATAAAACCCAGAAATTAGGGAAAAAATCCAAGGAAATTCCTTAAATATTTTCTGAAAAGTGTTAATATTTTCAGAAATAAGGAATAAATCTAGAAAATTAAAGGATAAATCCCAAAAATTAGGGTAAAATCCAGAAATTAAGGATAAATCCCAGTAAATTAGGGAAAAATCCAGAAAATTAAGGAAAATCCCAGTAAATTAGGAAAAAAATCCAAGGAAATTCCTTAAATATTTTCTGAAAAGTTTTAATATTTTCAGAAATAAGGAATAAATCCAGAAAATTAAAGGATAAATCCCAGAAATTAGGGAAAAATCCAGAAATTAAGGATAAATCCCAGTAAATTAGGGAAAAATCCAGAAAATTAAGGAAAATCCCAGAAAATTAGGGAAAAATTCCTGGAAATTAAGATGATTCCTGAATAAAAGGAAGATTCATTGTAAATGTGTAGGTCGCTCCACACTTTATGCAAAAATGAAACCTTGTAAGGGAACGAATAGATTTAACTTCTGCGAAACCTAATCAATGTTTCCCAAAAGTTGGGGGGCAAATGATAGGGATAAATAAGTCCTGATTTTATAATTAATGGGCTGCTAGGCCCAATAAAAAGATATATGATACTCAGACCAGAAAGGTTAAGCCTGATGGACCAGATCAGGCCTGGTGGAATAAAAAAGGCCCAAAAGCCCTGATTATTAATTAATTTCGTAATTAATTAATAACATTTAAATCAGCTATTGAGAAGAGTCCCGATAAGGATATAAATCCTTATAGATTAGCCTCAAGGGGACCTAAAAGGATAAGGAATCAGCTTCCTACTTCCTAGGACTCCTAAGTCTATTCTAATTATGAGACTTGCCCACCAGGTCTCCTATACCAAGTCCAATTCAAGGACTCCCAACATCTATATAAGGGGCCTCACCCCACAAATCAGAACTACATTTTTTAGCTTGATTCTTTAATTCACAGAGATACGTAGGCATCTCGTAAAGGCAGATCGAGCCACGAAACACGAGAGCAGCCATTAAAGGCCTTGAGCTCCCGAATCTTAGTAATAAATACAGCAAATAATAACCTTAGTTTTTTATCCATAACAGATGCCCGCTTGGTTCTTTAAATCGATTGTGTTAGTTAAGGTCCGGGCTCTATGCTTGGCCACTATGTTGAGGAAATATTGGTTTTACCAAATGGTAGTTTGAACGCCCCTCGTGTTGTTGGCTGTCTCGATATTCGTTCTTGAATCATTGACTGAGAAAGGGCAAGTGATCAAGAAAATAAGACTAGTGGGGCATCTTCCTTTTCGTAGTAAGCAACTCTCTTTAGAAAGCTCTTTCTTTATCGAAGTAAAGAGGAACTAAGGAGTAACGCTTTTTTCGTTCATTCCAAGGAAGCCCCTTAGCATGCCGTCGATTAGCTAAAGCTTTCTTTTGAGCCTATAGCGGCAATTTACAGGGTCGAATATGGGGGTCTCAGAACCCTCGAGAAAGGCCTCTCTTATTGGCATATAAACGGAATTCAAAATAAATCCAATTAGAATAGGAAGAAAGGGGCTGACTGAAGCTTTTGCTTTTCTCGACGTAAGGATCTGTGGCCATCTCCCCCTGCAACTTCATACTCTAGGTACAATCCTTTGTCATCCCACTTCTAATCCAAATCTCTTCATTCCACTCCCAGGTCCAATGTGCGAGTTTTACGCCCCCTCTCCCTGTGGGCCTATGGAAGAAGTGAAGACCGTGTGTGGGTGGAAACTTGAGAAAGAAACCAAGCTATTGGAATCCATCTTACGAAGTGCCATCCGCTTGACACTGACCGGGAGGGCTAAAGGCTAAATAATGAATCAATTATCCAGTACCAGATCCATCGGTCATAAATCTTTCTAGAATCTAGAATATGGCTGCCTCCGCCCATGTTGAAAGCAAATTTGCTTTCATCCTCTCCTGGATATCCCATGCTTGGAAGCTAGACGTCAACCGCGCTGATTCAAGGCACTTTAAGTCGCTATCTATCCGAAGAACCTAGGTGCCCTACCTATTTATTGCAAAGTAGCTGTCAGAGTCTTGTATGCTCTAAGTAGCTTATGTATGCTCCTAGCTCCCTTTCGGCTACAGAATGAGAGTTATAAGCAACTCAATGTACACACCGGACTACCGTCCTATATTACAGAGGAAATAGCAAGAAACAAGAGCTACAGGAAGTTTATTTACTTAGTGTTATACGCTAAGGAACGACGAGCTACTTGGCTGCTTTCCGTAACGGCCCATCAATAGCTACTATAACAACAGGAACAGGAGCAACTTGAGCTTCTTAGCTCTTTAGCTCCTTCTACCATCGACTACTAAACAGATTCTTTCTCGATACGATACACTCTGAATACTATACAATAGAGATGCTACCGTATCGAATGCAGAGATTAGATTCTATTACTCAAGTGTTACTGCGAGAGTCTATAGTAAAGTAGCTATACATGCTTATATACCTATATATACAATAGCAAGTATATGCTTATAAAACTATATATTATTATTAGCAACTCTTGCTAAGTACTTTTATATATAGTAAACAAGAATACCCAAGATAACTACCGCCATATAACCCGAGTCTGTAACAACTGCGGTAACCCTATTAGAGTAAACAAGAATCCGAAAGAGAGGTTGTTTACTTGCTACTCTATATGGCTTGTTTATAAGCTACTTAGCAAGACTAGCTAATATACTGTATAGAGAGTTAGCATACAAGACTATAGGCTACTGTGTGTGATTAAGCAAGATTGACCGCCCGTGTCTACTGCCTTGCTACTGACACATTGCACGAGGTGGCCAACCCGCGGAATAGCTTTTGGGTCGGCATAATCTAAAGAACCCCAATGCTGATTCCGAGACTTATCCTACCTACTCAAGCGGCAATCAATACACATTCAGTGATTTCGAACATCGCTTATGACATTTCGAATTCAGGGTTTGGGGGTTCAAGCTATATATTCATTGATATTGAGGAAGTAGAGGCAGATAAAATATGTGCCATCAACTTGACTACATGGAACTATCAACATAGCGTTCAAAGGAATCCTTTCTATCCTGTGAGCTCGAACCGGTAGTTCAAGCCCTGCTCTTTCCCAGTCTCCCTTTTCTATTATACACTGCCCGCTTTCTTCTCCTGATCCTCCACCAGCTTCGCCCCCAGCCTTCCAACGGGAAAGACTTCAGTCCATTTCCGTGCTTCCTGTTCCCGCGGCAGACGTATGCTCGGTTGAAGCTGGATTTAGAAAGGGACAAAGGATCAGCAGCGGTGCATATATGATATTTATAGGTATAGGTGGGGTACCTAAGACAGATGCGCCTTGATCTGAACAATGAAATTCATTGCATACAACGAAGTAAGGGGGTGCCAACTTACACAGTGAGACTACATGTTTGGCTCCCTTCACCTTTATAAATTAGAATAGTAAATCCTAAAAGTTGCGCTTCTTTCAAGCAAAAACTCGGATCAAGGGCTATCGACCCGACAGTGCTACATTGGTCCATTTAGTGGATCCTCCCCCCAAAAACAAGATCATATTGCACAACAACTTCGAGGGAGATAGCATTGGGACATGCTATTACCTATGTATGGCTCTAACCCGGCTAGGATTAATAATTATGAAGTTCTGGAACTATTAGCTCTACTCGAGCTATGCCATCTCTTGCCTTTGGGCCGCTGCCCCTCTTCCATCGGTTGGAGATGGGGGTTCCCAGTTGTTTTAGTACTTATCATCTATTTGATCTCACCTGCCCGGCATGGCATGCCATCACTCTTCAGTTGTGAACTCCGTTTCACTCATTCAGTTGTTAGTTTTTGTCCCCTTTCTGACCAGGAAAGTGAACCTTGCATAAGGATATCCCAGCTCGAAAAACATTTCCTTAAAAAAATAGAGTTTTTTTGGTTGGAAAATTAGGTATTTCATTCTCCGGCTATTTACTTTATAATAGCACTTCAAAGGTATAACAGCTTATGAGGAAAAGCACTTCCATGAGGATCGCGGATTCAGGTCCCTACTACACAACAATTATAAACACATAGAGCAACCACGAGCACACAGGATACTAACATGAAATTTTATGACAAAAAAGAAGGCCATTCTCAGTATTTAGAAACATAGAGCAAAAAGCTGTTTGATAGAAAGTTGGATACGTTTGATAGTATGAAACCTTTAACCGAATAGGGCACCAAGCCAGCTTCCACTTGTGTTGTCTCCTGGGCCGGTTGACCCTTTACCAAACCAAATAAGATAGGTCCTACCTAAAAGGCAAGTTCCTAACTAAGAAACCTAAGCTAAAAGCGCAAGTGGGGTGTATCTATAGTCGGCTTTGCCGCTTCACAGCTCCGCAATCCCGCTTTATCTAAGCTTCGCAAAGTGCACTCTCAGTTCCCTTTGTACGACAGGGCCCCTGCCCCATTCTTCCCTCTATGGAACCAGGTCGAATCCTCAAGTACATTCTAAAAGTAAAAGGGGTCTTGGCAATCTGCCCAATAGAGTCTAAAGCTGCTGCTACTTCGTCCCCTTCATTGCCTGCTTCAATCAATCGTATTTATTTCATGAAAACGGAAACGTACTTTATTAAGGCCGATGCCTGTGCCCTGCCGAGTGAAGGAGAGATTGTCGTACTTATGGGGATCAAAAGTGACTAGCCCTGGTCTGGGAGTCCTGAGAATACTGAATACAAGAAGGTATCATTTAGTATCTGTTGACCGGACTAGTCTCGTCCCATCTGGGCTGTTTTTGGCTAACATAGAAAAAGGGTAGGATTCCGTTCCCGAGGGACCTTCAAATACTTCTACTCGTCCTGACTTGCCCAGCTTTCGACTAGAGAGTGGACCTTCTGGACATCCGGAGCGCACTCAGATTGGCCATTGAACAGAGGGGGCTTTTCACCTGAACTGAGACCCCGAGATGCCGATTGAGACCCGGAGATGCCCATTTCACTGCCCTAACAATCAGAAAAGCGGAGCAGCTCCTTTGTTGGTGCCTTTCCGCGGAAAAGTAATTTAGTTTCTTTCTAGCTCTCTAGTATACTTATTCTCTTTCTTATGCTGTTTTCTGCCTGTAGTGTGGTTCTGTCCCTACTATTGATAAAATCACTGGATGCTCTTGCTGCTCTGCTCCTCTAGTCATTGAACCAGTGCACTCCAATTCAAGCTTCTCTTCTTTAATGAATGGGACTGACTCAGCTAAGTAAAGTGCAGTTTCGGTTCTAATAAAGAGAAAGAATCTATCCTTACCCTACTGCAGGAAAAAGCACTTTCTATCCCCCCGCGCTACAAAACAAACTTATCTAAGCACTCAAAACAAAGCTGAAATAAGGAATGTGAGAAGCTATAGTGCAGATCACTTTTCACTTTCTCTAGAGTCCAGCCCTTGGACTTGGTTCTATCAGCTATGGAGTCTTCCTCTTGTTCTTCCCTTCTCTAGTACAGATCCAATCACAGGATCTCTGTATGTATGCGCTGATGAGCTATACCTCCTGGACGAAACACTTCTCAACCCTGTAGATGTATATATAGAAGTTTGAGTTCTGGATGTCTTGGTATTGGATCCGCTCTTCTGTTAGCATAAACATGAATTAGATTCTATTCGTCTTCTTTATTCTTAAGAGAAACCCCCCACCCGAACCATTCGAGAGGGCTTGGTAGTCTTAAGCTTAAGAAAGGTGCGAGTTTAGAAGAGCTTTCTTTGGAAAAGAAAGAATCTTTCCCATGTCTTTCTTGTCTTGGTTGGACAAATCCAACTTCCCACAAGTCTTTCTTCAAAGAGCAAGAAGCGGGAGAGAAAATGCAAAGTCTGAATGATACACAACCCACTTGAGCAATTTGCCATTATTCCGCTCATTCCTATGAAGATAGGGAATTTTTACTTCTCATTCACAAATCCATCTTTGTCTATCTTGCTAACTCTCAGTTTGGTCCTAGTTCTTATAGTTGAACTATTTTCCCCTCTTTTTATGGAGATAAAATCTGTGGCGGTAAATTCCTCATCATGTTCTAATAATGGAAGTGGGACGAATCGACTCAAGGTACCTGAATTCAAAGAACAGATTCGGGGCTTTATTGTCGATGAAACCCAAGACTACCTCGTGCGATTTAAAGGGGATATTGAAAATAAGTTTACCGACGCTTCGCACCATGTTCAGGCCGTACCTTTTCTTGCTTAGTTAACAGCAGGGGTCGAACAGGATGTAGGTTTAAGCCAAAATGAATTAACTGTAAAGGACTTAGACAGAATTTGGAAGACAGTGCATGGTGAGAATGGATACCATGGACGACAATGTGGTGTATGACAATCTGAGAGCCTTAATCAAGGTGGATAGCAAGCGTGGCCCCGGTAGGTAGCTTTTGCTATCTTCTTCTCTGTTTGGAAAGATAGCTTTTTTAGGGAGTAACTAACGTTTCTTCCTTCTTTTCTTCTGAATCCTTTTCCCATACTTTCACTAGTGATTTCTTAGTTTGACTCACAACTGAAGATTTTATAGCACTCCTGCTATGATGAAAGTTTCATTTTTGATGGCAATTGAAATACAAACTATATAAACAATTACGAGCGCCCTTTTTGCGATCAAGGATGAACCAAATTCGATGCACAAGGGACTTTAGGAAATTGGTTCTTGAGCCAAGATTACTTAGTGGATTCGGGCCTAACTAGCCGGTTTCGGGTATGCAATCATGAGCGTTTCATTCAATTTTAGCACTTCATCTTGATCCACTTGCATCTAGGAATAGCTAAAAAACATACTTCGGAAAAGGACGAGATAAGGGCGCTTCTTCCTAAAAGATAACATCCTAACTTCTTAACAATACGTTCTACATATTTTCATGGAGAAGTTTATGTCCTTATTGGATAAATCACAACCACCTAAGTCCAACTTTCGTTGATAAATAGATATTGGGTTCAAACAATACACAAAATCATGTTTAACATGTAATTGTTAATGAAGCACAACTCAATAAGCAAGAACATGTAATATAACTAAATTGGGGGAATTGGGAAAATCATACATCAATCATAACTAGGGTTCAACTTAATCCTAGATTTAAAAATCTACCGATACATAACTAGATTAACAAAACACATAATATAATAAGAACACATAATTGATAATAATGAGAATAGTGAAGAAAACCTTCAATCTTTTTACAAGAAGAAAAGTAATAACCCGCTTCCTGTATATGTCTGTATGTATATATAATAAAAGTCTTTTAATGCTTCTAAGGAAAAAACAAGTACGTTTCTTAAACTAATTGGGTTTCTAAAGGAAAATTCGCAGCTGACTTTTTTTCAATAATTTTGGGCCGCTCTAATTTTATTTTGATACTTGGACCTCTGTAAAATTAAAGATAATTCCGTTAGCTTCGCGTGGGCTGTTAAATCGTCCAATTCTGACTTCTAGAACTCAAGATATGGCCCAAACAGTGAATTACGCATATGCAGTCCAACAAATCCGAACTTCCTTCTAATAAATCTCCAAATTAAACTTTTATTCTCCAATCCATCCAAGTTTAGAATTTCCTCACTTCCTATAATAAAACATTAAAATCTAATTAATAAAAATCCAAATCAATGCAAAATATAAAAAATATGAGGAATAAAATCATATAAAAAATATATATAAATATATACTCTATCAAGGTTCACGGAGCGCATCTAGTCGTTATTGTCATCCATCATCTGGAGAAACTCTTGGGATCTATGATACACATCCACAAGCTTCCTCCACTCCATCTTCCTCCTTTTCATCTCCTTGGAGTGTTTCTTCTCTAGGAAAACAACCTTGTCTTCCGCCTGATGTGCCTTAGACCCCATTCATCTTGTTTATGGAAATCTGCAACACTACATAGTCACTCCTCATCTTGATGCTTTGAGTAGAGGACACAACAAAGTAGGAATTAGCCTGACAAAGAAAATAGAAATAGGAGTAGTAAAAAGGCTAATTCAGACAAGGGTTAAGATACAAAGACCGACTAAGACCCAAGAGGGCCGAGACTTCAACACAGAGAGCCCCGACCGACCAGGACCCTCGTGAAGGACTAAGCCTGGCCGAAAAAGAGCGGGAAGGGCCGAGTCCTCCATATATAGGGTTTAGGGCCGACCAAGACCTCCTGTAAGGTTGGTCTAGGGCCATCTGGAGGATTTTCATTGACCTTCCTGGAAAACATTTGTGAAAATCTTAAAGAAAGTACACTTGAATGAAAATGTATACAAGTTAAAATGTACCTGGTACAAGGCGTGATCCCCTAACACCTTGTAATAACCCCCAAAATTTTAAACTTTTTGTAACCCTTATGAATAGTATTTTACCTGAATGAGAAAACTTTTCATGCCACACTATGTAGGGGTTCTGTTATGGATATTCTGAGATTTTATTAGTACTCTATATGGTATATAAGTGTATGTAAAGATCGTCAGAATCCAATTCGGAACACTTTGATTTTTCCCGGAAATCCACTAGATACGGAAAGAATTGAGTATAAGGTAACATGATAAAAAGGATTCAAATTAAAGGATTATAAGAGAGGATCATAAAAGGAATATAATATATTGAGAAAGGTTAAGGGAACCTAAGTAATAAGATCCCGGGTAGGATCCCTCAAACGATAAACGAAAACGAAAGTTAAGCGAACCGTACAACAGATCAGCGGTCATTAGGCAAACAATTAGGAAGTTAATCAAAGGTATTAGAGAGGATGATGTCACCCAACCAATGAGAAGAGGACAAGGAGGGAAAGATGACATCATAGCATGACACAAGCATGACATAAGGAGGAAGGAGATGTGGATGGTTATTAACCACACAAAGTCCAGGGTTAAATAGGTAATTAACTAAAACAAAAACAAAACCAAATCAACCAAGCCAAAACAAATCATTTTTCACCAAAACAAAAATCTATTTCTCTTCACCAAGAACTTGCTCTCGGCTTTTTGGCATTTCAAAGGGAAATTTTTTCAAAATCCAAGATCCAAGCTTCCTAAATTGGTAAGATAATTCCCTAGTCATCCTTATGCATAGATATGGCTATATTATGAGTTTAAGCACCCCATTCATTCTCAATCTTCTTCAATAAATCAATGAAGAAGACAATAAATAGTGATTTCAAAGTTTTTAACTTGAATTTTTCCTGTTTTCCTTTAAGATCCAAGCATCCCTAAGACTTCTCAAGGCTTCCTAAGGCCTCCTAGCTACTCCCACCACTTCAAGGAAGGTATATCATCTCCAAACCCTAGCTTTACTTTTTTAAATAGGATGATTCTAGTTGTTATGGTGGTATAGTAGCTTAATGCTTGTTGGTTTAGAATTTGGGTTGGAGTGGTAGTGAAATGGATGGTGAATCTTGTTGTTTTGGTTAAAAGAACTTAAGTATAGTTAAATTCAAGCTTAAGCATAAGTATAAATGTTAATATTGAATTGATTGGGGCTGTTATGATGTGATAAGGATGGACTTTGGTTGTATGAATGGATTGAGGTTGAATTGTGATGGTTTTTGAATGGTTTAAAATTGGGAAATCGCGTAAACATAGCCGTCGTAATGTCCGATTTACTTTAGACTGCTTTTGTTCATAACATTAGGACCCGAGAACCCCCTTCTAGATTATGACCATTGCCATGTTTAGATAGTTCATGTTACGAGCTTCGTTTTGATATATAGTTCGTTTGATTCCGATGTACGGTTTAGGAGAAACGACCGTTTTAAGTATCGGCGTTTCGCGAATGAAACTTTTCCCCTCGCCTTACTTTGAAACATAGGTTAAAGACCAAAAAGGGTTAATTAATGTATGAAACAATTATGGTAAGAGTGTTAGGCAGTTGGTAAGACACTCGCGAAGGAATCGCCTTAAAACTCGTAATGGTTAATTTATTAAAAATGGTGGAGCCGAGGGTACTCGAGTGACTTAAGAGAATCAGTAAGCGCAAAACAAGCGTTAGAGTCTAAGTTAGTTAAAGTATAGATTTACAAGTGACTTTGGTTTAATTCCAACTTACTTGTTGTTTATAGGTTACCAGACTCGTCCCGAGCCTTTTATCACCCCCAGTCATTCAGGCAAGTTTTCTATCCGTTATACTGTTGTTGTGATGTATACGCTTGTATATGCATTATCTTGTAGTAGATGCATGATGGTTATATTAGCAAATTCTTGCGATATATTGTAGCATGTGATATGGTACATATGCATGCCTGTTTCGTATTCTTGCTATATATATCTGTTGATTCAGTTGATAATACCTATGCTAGAGAATATCGGTAATTTGCATATACCCTTAGTATAGGGACCCAAAGGTGAAAACATTTTCTAAAAACCGGGAGTTGAGGACCCCGAGTAGATTTGATATATATATATATATATTTATATATATATATATATGGTTATAGTTTTCAAAACTATTAATCGAATAAGGTTTATTCGATAACTTTATTTTATTAATGAATATTATCTTGAATATTCATTCGAGGACTTATGACTCCTTTATATTATTTATTGAATATTACTTGAATATTCATTTGAGGATGTATGACTCCGTTATTTTATTTAATGAATATTAATTATAATATTCATTCGAGGTATTATGACTCCACTTATTATTTAATAATATTCTTTAATTTATTAAAGAATAATGTTTCGATAATCAAACTTATTTTCGATTATTCAAATAAAGATAGTATTTTTGTATAAGTATATCCTTGATTATTTAATTTTCATTCAAGTAAGAGTTTTAAAACTTCTACTCCAATTATTTATATAAAGATTATTCTTTATGGAAATATTATTTAAATAATAATATCCAGATATTTCTTTTTATTGAGACTGATTTACTTTATTAAATCAGCATTATTCCAAACACTCTTTAAAGTGTTTTCAAGTCTTTAAAATGATTTTCAAAAGTTAGAGCGGATCCCAAAACTCATTTTTATATTTAAGATCTTCCTTTTAAAAAGGGTATTTAAATACTCGCTCAAAACCAGAGGGATCCGGCTCTGTGGTGTGTTTTATATTCGCAACAAGGTTGCTGTCTTGATAAAAGAGTTTTTGATTACTTACCCAATATTCGGGAAGTAAAATTCTTGGAACAATTTAATCCATTAACAGGCATCGCCTGGGAAATATCGGTGAGTTTTCCTTTCCAACTAGATACGACTTCTTGGTGGAGCCGTATCAACAAGTTTCTACTTGGGGAAAGTGGGGACGAGCTTTACGTTTCAGAGTCATGGATTTCATCTGAACTAGGAGTGGCGTAAGTGGCCGAGTAGCGCCGGCCCAGCCTTATTATATTGGCCCAAATGGCCTGGAAGTTCCGCTAAGGCGGTCCATTCCTTAGGAGTTCAGTGTTCGGTTGACAAGTAAATCCGACAGGTTCTCCTCTACATGTAGAAAATGGTGGGGTTGTACTACTACGACTGATCATCGTAAGTGGTCTTCCTGGCGCGGCAAACTCCCGTAATGAGTTCATCATCCATTTGTATAATTCTGCAATACTACCCATAGCATTTCGATCGAAAGGCTACGAATGGGTGGTTGCCGAAGCATTGACAGGGTCAAACAGTTTTATTGGTGTATCCATTGAATGAAGTATCTCGTAACTTCATTTCTTTTCAAAATATTTCAAAGATCAAATATTTTCAAGTTTTATTTGTGGTATCATCTATGGGATGACCTCGTGAATCTTATTATACTTTGAACAGTAGTAGTTCAAGTAGATTTCTAAAAATGGTATAAGTATAGTGAAGTAATTGGCAACTTCATCTTCTTTTAAAACTTATATCCAGTAAGTAATTACCTTACTCATGATAAAAAATTCTAGTAAGTATCCATTTAGATACTTGTATTATTGTTATCACTATATATTATCTTGCGAGCTGTAAGGCTCACTCTTGCTTTATTTCTTCATCACACAACAACAGTTAGGAAAGATGGCCAGACTCCAGCAGACCCAGCGCAAGCGCATGAGAAGCGTCCCGCATCTTCCCGTTGATGTTGTAGCTGCTATAGCTGCAGAGGTAGATCTATTGGTAGATCAGGCATTCTACTTTTGAGAATCAAATTATGTATAATTATAACTTGTGGCAGATAATGGCAATTAACTGTAAATTTATCAAGTAATCATTTTGGGTTGTAATAACTTTTAATTGTGGATTCAAGGACTTGTACTTATTTCAATTTCATCTCTGAGACTATAACGGGTTGTGGTGTGTGTTAGTGTGGGGTCACAACATAGGGTTATTTATTATTAATTAAGTGAAGTGATATTGTGGAAAGAAAGACCGTGATGACCTGGATCCCTGACCCCGGATCTGGGGGTGTTACATACCTCATCCCCAAGCAGCTTTTCACCGGATGAGACGTGAAGAAGGTCGGGAGGATTAATGCAGTTCTTGTACCACTCAAGAGCAATGGCCAAACTCCTGAACACCGAGTCGTTGGTAGATATGCCCCATGAAGGTTTGAAGGGGATCTTCACATTTCCATGAAAATCTTTAACCCTCTTATTTCCAGAGCCAGAGGCCTCAAGGAACACCAGAATCTTGGGACTGTGGTTACCCTGATTGGCTGCTTCTCTAGCCATCCTTCCCGTAATCATTTCGCTCTTATCAGTTATTGCATCCGGGGCCGGAGCAGCTGAAACAAAAAAAAGAAAGATGAATATAAGAACAAACTTGTCCAAAGTTGAGATTGCATAAAAATGAATACCCTCTCTCGAGAGGCTACTAATGCCGGCCTCGACGAGCTTGGTCTCCGAGACCAACTCCCAATAAGGGGTTCTTCCATTGTTGTCAATAAGGTAGACACAATCATAAAGCTCAGCATCTCTGAGATGAAGGATGTATTGAGCACTGTCAACGGGACATCTAAAATCGTGCCTGAAGTATACCCCTAGTTGCCCTCCTTCCATTCCAAGACTACAAACTTCTTGTTCCAATGGTGACTAGAGTGATGAAGAGAATGCGTGTTCACGATGTGAGGAACACGGGGCCTGTGTTGTAGAAGATCTCAGCCAGGCCTATTGGAAGGAGTTGCCTTCACCATAAAAATAATTCAGAACATTGAGACACTCATTGGAATACCCAGGTCATTACACCTGTAACGACCGGGAAATTACGGTTGTATTATATACTAATAAAGATTAATTATGTGTTTTATTATGTCATTTATGTGTAAGTCGATAGAAAACCCTAACTGTTATGCGCTACGTGAGTTCAGTATCGTCAAGGTATTTTCGGGTATTTATCGGGTATTTTATTTTGTGTTAAAAGCTTTCGTATCAAAAGTTATATGACCTGAGCTATGTTTTAATAGCTGATATTTCAAATAAATTAATTGGTCTTATTTTTCTCAGAATGGCTTGTACCATCACGTTATTTTAAACATCCAGTTATTTTATAAATTTTATTATTTTGCGAAAAATGATTTTTCCGGGCACCTTCGGGTGTTAAAAACCCCACAAAAATCACATTTTTATTTTTATAAAATAATGGGACTTTCAATTATACCATTTCTTTTCATTTTTGAATTATTCACAATTTTTAGGAATTTTTGGCATATATATTGTATATATTAAATATTTAAAAATTAGAAATTAATACCCAAAAATTAAAACATTAGGGGCCAATTAATTTTAATAGATGTATAATTAGGGTCTTAATTTTAATTAGGATTATTATTTTACTTACTATAAATAGCCGAATTTTTATTAATTAATTATAATTAAATTATTAAAAATTCAGAAAAAATCAGAAATTCCCTGTAATTCGGGTCAGGGTTTTCGGATTCGGGTCGTGCAATCAAACCGTGATTTTGATCTGATTTATCCACCAAATCAAGTCGTTCAAGTACTCAAATCAAATGTTTTGATCTGTTCTTTCGGTTTCTGATATCAATTTTATGTTTTAATTTGTTATTTTTCAATTTCGATTTCTAGGGTTTATGTTCTATTTGGGTCTTTTTGATTCTAGGTTTATTATGATAATTTGATGATTGGTATAGCTTCTCTGTGACGTTTGCAATCGATTCATGGTAGTTAATTGAACAAACGATTCATGTATGATCGAATTCGATTATTAGGGTTTATACCCAATTTTTAATTTATACGTTTTTGATTTTAAGAAAGCTGAGGTATATAGGGTGTTAGGGCTTTCATTGCATAGTTCATAAACTTTGATTTGAGATATTGAACACGAAGTTTCCTGTACAAAATAGTTAGATTGATGTTTGGCCGGTATTTCAGTCGGGTTTGGCCGGAGTTGCAGATTCAGGGATGATTCTGGTTGTCTTTCAGTTGATTGAAGTTGATGAAGTGATTTAGAATGAAAAGCACTCAAAAACAGCACCAAACGGTGTTGATTTGAGGCTGTATTGGAGTCACCGGAGTCCGGTGAGGTCGCCGATTTCTGGGCAATATCTGGCCATGTTCTTCATGACCCGGATTTTGACCCGTTTGACCCGTTTGCTTGACCCGCCTTTGATCCATTTTGTCAGAAAATTATTTTCTGACAAATGTTTCTGGGTTTTTATTTTTATTTTATTTTTATTTTTATAATTTATAAAAATCAGTTTTATTTATTTTATAAATTGATTAATTAATTGATTTATATTATAAATAATTCTGAAATATTTTACAAAATTCGAAATTATTCATTTCTTTATTTCTTTATTATTTATTTATTAATTATTTAAAAATGATTAGTTTTTGATAATTAATCAAATTATTTTCAATAATTCATAATAAATTCATTTTAATTCCAAAAAATAAAAATATTTTTAATTCTGATTTTTCCTAAATAAATATTTAAAAATATTTTGGAGGTTCAATAATTTTGAATAATTAATTATATGGAATAATAAATTGATTTATTCCTATTTATCGAATAATAATTGAACCTTTTATCCGATTTAAACGAAACGAAAGCTTTTCGACTCGGAAAAATGATCTGTTTTCATTAAAAATAGTTTTAAATCCAAATTTTATTAGAAGCATGTTAGGTCACACGTTACTATAAAAAGGGGTTGAATATAATGTTTATACAATCAAATCGATTTCAAACACAAGTATGTAACGGTAATCAAATATATTCAATATAATAAACTCTGTTACAATAGAACAGTTGTTCTCTCTCAGTGATAAACAATATCACTAAGAGCTGCTAGGTTACAATGTATAATCTTTCTTGTGAATGATAACACATATAATGTAAACCCTAATCTGTGTTTATATAGTACACAGTTACAAGATATCTTCTAATTGATATGGAATATAATTATGTCTCCTAAAATATATCAATCATATATTATCTTCTACAAGTCTTCTAGTCTTCTAACTCTCCATGCATATCTTCTATTGTTTTAGTCACGATCCTTTCCTGCAAATCAGCTGCTTTCCTTATCTGAAGTATCCGCACTTAAGTCCTGATATAAATCCTGACGGCCTTAAGTCCTGATATAAGTTCTGACTCCAGTAAGTTCTGATTTCCAGTAAGTTCTGATTTCCAGTAAGTCCTGATATTAAGTTCTGAAACTGAACACAACAGATTAGACATGACATCACAAATATATCTAACAAAGCAAGTCGACTTTCGATATTTGTTTACTTATATGACCTATTATTTATAGAGACGAGTCCAATGAATTCCAAAAATTAGGAAACGAACGAGATATTATCCAATAATGCGAATAGCGAGCCGATTTTGAATTTAAAAATTATAGTTTTCAACCTAGAATGACTATATGACTTATGTGCTATGTGAATTATGTGGTTAATCGAGTCCTATTTGTTAATAATTATTGTACGAGTCAATTGTATACGTACGGGTAGACAATAAGGACTACATGAAGTCGGGGTGAGACGTGATTGGGATACGAATTGACTAAATAAGCATCTTTTTTGATAGAGACGAAGCCAACAAGGTGGACCAAGCTGGTGTTAAAGAACGATGATATATTTGTTGTAGATCGCGTGAAAGGAAAGTTTTTCCCCTATTCTACATCAAGAATAGTGAATTGTTTTCGGATTGTTGTCACAGTTACACACTGATAACTCCTGTTCACATACACTAATGCACAATTATTGATCTCTTTGTTTATATTTCCTTTCAATTTCTGATTTCTCCTAATTTATTGAATCCTCTATTAATATTCCATATGTTTATATATATATACATATATATTCTGATATATCCCGATATTGGGATACATCAAAGCATACTGATCGTTCCGATTGCTAATCTATGGAGTGGATGGTGACGATTAGGATCAGGTATACACTTGATCCTAAGGACCGGAAATTAACCGGATCCTCGTGTTGGGCCGTAGAGCCTGGGTACCTGAATAGATCTATATATTGAGGTATAGATCTGCACTGTATCCTGACTGATCAGTAGGATATAGGTGCGAATTTATGTCCAGTCTAGTTTATTTTTACTCGCCTATAGTGGCCTCAATTCTCTCTTGAAGAAAAACATAGTTACCGAAATAACCAGATTATCGGTTCATTTAGTTTTCTTATAACACTGTTTATATATTGTGGACTTGTTGAGCAAATTTTGGCTCACTCCCTTTATTGTTATTCACCTTATTATTTTCAGTTAAGAAGGAAAATAAAACTTATCCGGACTCGCGTGGTAATAAAACGTGTCAAGAAGCGGGATCCTCTAATACCAAAAGTGTTTATCCCAATCCAACAAGAGAGCTTTGAGTTACCTGAGCAGGTGTAGTGTAGATATAATGGTGTGTGCATTTGAATAAAAATGAATTTAGTTTAAAACTTGTTGAGATAATGGTTTGTAATAAAAAGAGTTCTTGAGAATTTAAATTTGGTTTATAATAAATGTAGTGTATTGTTCATGTTTTCATACCTCAACCTGAAAAGATCCTGGATAGAATATAAAGGGGTTAGATATATGTTTGCATAATTATTATACAGGTTTGTATTGGTTTGGTAATTAGCGAGTAACCCCCAATTCTAGACCCCGAATTTGGAAGGCGCTATAGTTGGCATCAAAGCTGTAGGCTTTGGTACCTGAAACAAGAACATTAGGATTAAGATAAGATAAGAAGATCACATAAGATAGGGATAAAAATGTTAGGATTTAGATAGTTCTAGATTAGGAATTTACAAGTTCTAGGAATGCTGAGTGACCCTTTTCTTGTTGTATTATATTATCAGATGGCATAATCAGCATCTTCTGATAGGACTGTTACCGGACCAGTTGCACCAGTGATACTGCCAGTGTCAGCTGAGATTCCTGCACAGATACCTCCACCAGAGATACCACAGGAGCCAGTACTACCAACCCCTGAGCAGCTCCCAGATCCTGACATGTTTGATCTGATGGAGTTCTTTGAGCCGTTGATACCACCTCCCTTACCTGTAGAGTATCGTTTTATTCTTGAGGTTGAAGCAGATTTTCCACCAGCCACAATACTACCTTCTATGCCAGTATATGCTCCAGTTCCAGAGATGTTTCAGATGGCCCCGAGCGAGGGGATGGGAGAGCATGATGTGGGATTACAGGTAGAATTGCCTTAGCAGGATGTTGTTGGGATACCCAGGGTTCAGTCACAGGAGTTAGTTGGACAGGTCAGAGAGCCGCACATGGTACCTTATCGTGAGTATAGTGTTGTGAGAGAGGATGAACAGTATTGGAGATCTCAATATAGAGAGAATATGAAATTGTTTGACCAGATGGATAGAGGACCGTTAGCCGCACTCCAGCCAGATTATCTGATGAGGCAGAGGCTATAGCAGAGAGTTTACAGTGCTTCGCTTGAGTTGGATGCATTGATGCATGATGGACCACATACCTATGCAGAGTTTGGTAGAGCCACCTGTCTTGCTCAGTCGGTTATTAAGACTCTTCGACATGAGTTGGGACGTATTCCGCCAGGCGACTGAGATATGACAGTTGGACCAGGGATGTTGTAGTATATATGATATATATAGATAAAGGCAGTTATAGTATGGTCAGACCAGATATGTATGTGTGTACCGAGTTTGGACATGTATCGACAGTAGTTATATTAGACTCTAGCTTAGACTTTTGTATCAAGCATTAACACCTGATGCTGGTGTCTGTTATATAAAATAAACTTTTTCCAACTTTTCTTTAATTTATTTAAATTTTCAGCCTTTACAATATTTATATTTACCTTAATGCTTTATAGTCTTTCATATTTTAAATCCTGTTAATTTTGAAAGATAAAGGAAATATTTAAAATGATGTTGTTCAGTTTATTTATTTAATACTTTAAATTGTTTCAAATGATTTGCTTAAAATCTTAAATTGTTTAAAATCTTAAATTGTTTATATTTTTTGTTTTTATACAATCTAAATTGTTTCTTTACTCACTTTCAACTGTTTAATAAAATTCTTAAAAGAACTGATTGTTTTATTATCAGAAAAATGACACCAAAAAGAAAGACCAGAACTGAGACCTCAAACAATAACTCTGAGGGAAAGACAAATGATACCATGAACCAAATGTTCCATTTGATGCAATAACATATGGTAATCATGCAACAACAAATACAACAACAACAACAGATTCAGCAGCAAATGTTACAACAACCACCCCATCCTGAACCACAAATGCCACAAGTGGTACATGTTGTTACTTACAAACAGTTTCAGTAAGCTAAGCCTCCAGAGTTTGAAGGCACAGCGGATCCTACTGAGGCTAAGGCCTGGCTGAAGGAAATGGAAAAGGCATTTACATTGGTAAAAGTTAAGGAGGACCAATAGACTGATTTTGCTAGCTAGTATCTTGAAAGGAGAAGCTAATTATTGGTGGGAATCCAAGAAAGCTTTAGAAGGTGAAGGCATTGTGACTTGGGATAGATTCACTGAATTATTTCTGGAAAAATATTTTCCTCGTTTCATGAAGAACCAGATGGAAATCAAGTTCTTGGAATTGAAGCAAGGGAACACGTTAGTGACTGAATATGCAACCAAGTTTACATAATTGGCTAGGTTTGTTCCAGAACAGGTGGATACTGATGAGAAACGGGCTAAGCGGTTCCAGCAGGGATTGCAGCTAGGATTCATAGTAGAGTGGTAGTATTTGAATTGACAACATATACAGTTGTGGTTCAAAAAACCATGATTATTGAAGGGGAAAGTGAGATGACCCAAAAGGAAAAGGTAGAAGGAAATTTTATAACAGTTCTAACAGGAAACCGGGATTTCAGGCCCGAGCAAATATGAATTTAAAAGAACAGGACAAGGCAATCAGAGGATTGGTAATCGTTTCCAAGCTCCGAATGAGCAGTGAATTGTCAGACCACCAGTGCCATACTGCAAGACTTGTGGTAAAAAACATCCGGGTGTCTGCAGCAAAGTAAACATGACCTGCTTTAAGTGTAAATAGAAGGGGCACTACTTCAACGAATGCCCAAAATGGATGTTACTTGTTTCCAGTGTGGGAAGAAAGGGCATGTTGCCAGAGATTGTAGAAGACCAGCGATGGTGACCAGTGTTCCGAGTATTAGCATTACCTCCACCACCACAACAGAGTCAACCTAAAGCAAAGACTTTTAACATGACTACACCGTTCTGCTGGGGTGTGCCTGGTGCAGTTAACTGGGATTCTATCCCATTTTCTGATAAATATTCCCTAAATTCTCCAAGCAAGTATTCGCCACCACGATCTGATCATAGTGACTTGATACTTTTATTAAGTCGCTTCTCCGTTTTAGCTTTGTACTCTTTGAACTTATCAAATCACTCAGACTTACGGTGCAACAAATAAACGTACCCATATCTAGAATAATCATCAATGAAAGTGACGAAATATTCATAACCACCTCTTGCTTGGATATTCATGGGTCCACATAAATCAGAGTGAACCAATTCTAACAGTTGTTTGGCTCTATTCCCTTTTGCCTTGAAAGGCCTATTAGTCATTTTACCTTCCAAGCAGGATTCACAAACTGGAAATGGCTCCACTGCCAATGAGCTTAAAGGCCCGTCTACTACCAGTCTTTGAATCCTCCTCAAGTTAATATGACCTAATCTTAAGTGCCAAAGATATGTTTGGTTCAAACTAGAAGGTTCCTTTCTTTTAGTAGAGTTAGAAGATGTGTTGTTCAATTCCCTAAATTGCAGTTGCAGTGCAGGTTGACTAGGATTAATTATATACAAATTGTCTTGCAATGTACCAGAACATATAATTCGTTTATTCATCATAAAAGAAACATTACGATCCAAACAAACATTATAACCATCCAAAGCAAGTTTAGAAACCGAAATTAAATTCCTTCTAAAAGAAGGTACATAAAGACAATTGCTCAAAACCAAAATCCTATCAGAACCAAAAGATAAATGAATAACTCCTACTGCAACTACTGCTACTTTCGTAGCATCTCCCATGAACACGTATATCTCACCATCTCTAAGCATTCTGGATAGTTGGAACCCCTGCATAGAATTACAAACATGATCAGTGGCTCCTGTATCTACACACCAAGTGCTCGTAGATATAGCCGCTATAAATGTTTCTGTAACTAGAGAAAGAGACATACCAGTATTGTTTGTCTTCTTAGGAAGAGGACAATCCTGTTTCCAGTGACCTGACTGTTTGCATCTGAAGCACTTTCCCTTAGGCTTTTTCACACCACCCTGAACTCCCACTGCCTTCACAGCTTTCTGTGTCTAAGCCTTTTTCTTCTTCTTAATACCTTTCGGTTTAGACGAAGAACCTTTCTCAGCCACATTCACTTGAACACTCTGCCGAAATAATCCTTGAGCTGCCTGAAGTTCTATCAACAGTTCCGCGAGACTATACTGCCTCTTGTTCATGTTGTAATTCAAGCGGAACTGTTCAAAACTCTTGGACAAGCTCATAAGGATAATGTCAATCTGGGTTTCCTCGTCAAGTTCAGCACCAAGGATCTCTATCTCATTCAGATGCGACATCATCTTGAGAACATGATCCCTTACAGGTGTGCCTTCAGCCATCTGAGTGTTTATTAAAGCTTTCATGGCTACTTGCCTAGCAGCCCTATTCTGATCTCCAAAAAGTTCCTTGAGATTAAAGAGCATATCCGAAGCAGTGGCCATAGACTGATGCTGATGCTGCAAAACACCCGACATTGCTGCTAGAATGTAACATCGCGACATCTCATCAGCCTTAATCCACCATTTATAATACTCTTTCTCATCTTCAGGAGCATCAGCAGCAGGCTATTCAGGCTTGGGTTCATAAGTGCAAAACTTGTACTCCTCAGCAGTCAACACAATGTCCAAATTTCGTTTCCATTCAATATAGTTAGGTCCGGTAAGTTTGTTATCCTTAAGTATGGTGAATAGTGGATTAAAGCCCATTTTATCCTGAGAATCATGCATAAAACATCACATAAATAAGGGTGCATTAATTATTAAGATCTAAATTATTAAAATTTAATGCACTAACATCTAAACACCATAAGCTTCTGGTACGCCACGATGTGTGACATGTATACCACCTAATTTTGTTTAAATGTTACTTCGGTCCTATTACTAAACAATATGCCACGTTGGGGTGGACTATATTATTTTTCATAGCTAAGTGTATACCATCATCAAATCTTAAATAATTCGAAATCTATGAAACTTGGTACGCCACGATGGGTGGCGTATATACCTTCCAATATTCATAATTTTTCCTTGAATAGAATACTTCAATTCAATATTCATCAATGGTTTGATTTCCAGGTAGTGGAGGAGTCACATCGGTCTCGCTTAAAACCCACAGCCTTACAAGTTCGATGAACCCGTTTTTGACAAAATCGCCCCAAATCAGAAATAAAGAAAATCCGTATTTATTCCTTTCAAAATTTATTAATTTAAGAAGTTTGTTCTAGTAATTTCTATAACATTCTAGACACCACAAATTACATGCCACGATGGGTGACGTATATATAATTTATATTCGTCTTTATGTTAAATTACCTACAACCAATAATGGAGACCATGAGATTTAATTTCATATTAATTCCCTCTCCCACTTAGAATTTTTTTTTATTAAAATTGAGGAATTTTAAAATTAAATGGGGCCCTATGTTGTTATAATTATGTCTAATCATGCATTCAAAATACACACATAATTTTAGCAACATATAACATTTAATTAACGCAATAAATAAATTTTATGTCCATGTCGTCCTAATTAAGTTAAACATCCAATTTTAAAAGAATTACACACATAATTAACGGCACACATAATCAATAAATTCAAGCAATAATTAAAATTTAATGGAAAAAATTAAAATAAATTTTTCACTATTATGGCCCTTGAAAAAAAAATCCAGCTCTCAAAAAAAAAATCTGCCCCAAGCGCGCCCCGACGCCCCCAGCAGCCCCAGCAGCCACAGCAGCCCCTGCAGCCGCAGCAGCCCCAGCAGCCGCAGCAGCCCCAGCAGGCCCCGCTGCCGCAGCAGCCCCAGCAGTCCCAGCTGCCGCAGCGGCCGCAGAGCGCGCGCGCCTGTTGTTTTTTTTGTGAGTTTTGTTTTGATTTTGTTCGATCCAAACATCAACAGCAGCCCCTTGTAATCGCACAGCGGAACAAAAAACTACCGGAATTGATTTCCGATCGCACATAATTATTACAAAATACCCGGAACAATTACAAAAAAAATAGATCTAATACAAAACTAATTTTGTAAAATCTATTCTAACACGATCAACCCTCGTGTAAATTACAACCACGATTAAACCACGTGGAAACCAAAATAAAAATTAACCACGATTAAACCACGTGGGATCCAAACACATAATTAAAATATACATGGCCATAATAGTGGATTAACAACCTGCATCAAAACCAATACAAGCAAAACACTATATACACGCATATATAATTACGACATGGACATTATATCATAAAACGTAGAACCCATTACCAGGCTCTTGATACCAATTGTTGGGAACCACGGACTTAGGGTGTTACTACGTTATACGATAAAGATTACGAAAAGAGGATTACCTTGTTAATGGTTGATTCCACGCTCTTCTATTGTATTCCCAAATTCCCTTGAGCGAAGTATGGCCTCCGTCTTCTCAAGTTATCCTCTCTTCTTGCTCCTTGGTGGCTACAATATGTTTTCACACAATCCCAAGCAAGAAGAGAATAAGAATATATGTAGGCTACAATAAGGACCATGGATAATTAGGTTGGGCCTTCTAATTACATCTTGAGCCTAGCCCAATGTAATTAAATATTAATTCAATCCACTAAAGAATTAATATTTGCACTACCTTTCCTAATACCGTAATTAAATTAATTCGGTTCCAATATTATTTTCTTATTAAATTCCCCATATTTAAAATATCATATGTCCATTAATTAAATAAATTACTGATAATTTATTTAATTAATATCTTTTATCCTTGATCATCCACTCAACCTTTATTTAATTATGCCAGAATAAATTCCACCTGCAGGGTTTCACATAATTAAATCTTTTTGAGCTTTCAAGGGGACATCATTAACCCGAATATTATCAGGACATGGATTCCTTCAATAAATAATATCCACCATGTATATAATTCCATCACCCAAAATATAATGATATAATTCAAAAGAATTATTTCATATATAAATCAAAGCATGTAAATAATATACACGTGTCAATTACTATTTCCGGATTAAGAACCTAAGCATTAATAATAACATAGAATCTTAGTTCTCCTTCTTAATCAGTATTAAGGGAACAATTCTAAATTTGATCCTGTTCAATATACACAAAGTATACTAGCATTATTTATTAGTCAATATAAACTAATCTAAATAATACTACAGCCATACCAGTGGATTGTCCAACACCACCCGTGCTGTGAACCTTATTATATTATATAACCGTATTTAACAATCTAATATTCTGTATCCCATTTGACACTAGATTGTTCACAATATATAATAGTAGACAACATGTAAACATTCAAATGATTCTCAAATAAACTGGCCAGAAATAAATGTACATACTTCAAATAAATATTTTCAGTATACACTAACAGATTTATTTCAAACCCGATTAATCATTATAGATTATTAATTATATAGACACAAACTAGTTGAGGAATACTATTTTAAATATTCTTTTAGAAAGTAAACTCATTCGAGGTTTGATTATTATCAATCATCATTTAATTATTTATTAAAGGGTTTATCATTGACTTAAAAATCATAGATCCTGATTTAAAATATACTTTCTGATTTCAGAATATCATTCGAATAATTTCAGATCATCGGTGAATATTATCCCGATATATTTAATATGTTGAATATAGTTTCGAGAAGAAATTTCCCCCCCTATTAATTATCTGTTGACAACGGTCAACTCACATCCTTAGCACTTCCTCCGAAATTCTTGGAAGTACGTATATATATATACACCTATATCTTAGAGAGATAAGCTATTTCTATCAACAAGCAAAACTCTTGGGGAACTTCAATGTGGTTCGAGTTCTCAAGATTGATAGAATTCTTTTAAAGGACAAGGGAGGGGTAGACTATGGTACTATGTGTGCTAGGTGGACTACCAAAGGTACCGCAGACGAAGGTACTCAGTGTACTCAGGAACTTGTGAAGTATTTGTATACCCGAAAATGGGACACGTAGCCCGAATTCGGCAAGGGTGATACCCGAGAGATGACAGTTTCGTCCTTCTACTAGTAGAAAAGGTTACTTTATCGCAGTACGACTGATCATCGTATGTGGTGGCTCAAGTGAATGTCCAAACTCTTCCAATTGGAATTGTGATGCAATACCGTAACCCAAGCCTAGGTGCTGGGATTACTATTAAGGTATTTGTAGGTTATTAAACCCCCCCCCTTAATGAATTGTTTTCATAAAAAGGTGTGTATCACCAAGGAAAACTATTTTCGAATAAAACATAAATATCATATATGATGTTATCATACAGTCATTTTCATACTGTACATTATTATGCTAAGCATTATAGCTCACACTTGTTTTCTTAAATTTACACAACACAACAGTGAATCAAGATGCCTGCCATGAGAACAACAGCCAGGAAACGGGTAGGAAATGGCCAGCTGTTCCGTAAATTGTTTGGTGTTGTACCACAGGTAGTCAGAATAAGTTGGATTAGTTTTCAGTTGTTTATAGTTCGGCTTATTTATAAGTATGATTTATGTAAGGTAAAGAACAAGAAACGTATATTTGGCCGGCGGACTGGCCTTACTTAAAGGTTACTCCCCGGTAAGATTAACTACTTTTGGGTTGTAATAAATATCACTTGATGGTTGACAATTACTCTAGATATGATGGTTCATTTCAAAGACAATAACCTGTAAGTGTATGTGTGTGATAAGTGTGGGTCGTGCAGTGTGAGTATTTACATATTGTAGTGTGAGTTGTGTGAGTTTAGATGGCATGGCTTCTGAGACTCCTGACCCCGGGTTTTGGGGCACCACAGAAATAATATCAGAGCCTTAGGTTATTAAATCTTGGAAACGATAGGATATAAAATACGTAGACATAAGAATAATAAAATAATCAATTAGAGCTCAAGTTGAGTTCGTCTTCGGGCTACACGGGTAGTCTTGATTGTTTTACCCTCAAGGAAATTCCAACTCTAAGTTAGTAACACCTTGCCTATTGTGTCAGGTACCAGTGGAGCCTAGGAGGGAGGTTGATCTTATTGATGATGTCATGATTCTAGAGCGTGGCCCTATTCCCGAGCTAGAGAGCCCACCCATTGATGATTCAGACGATGACCCTACTGAGGATGTCCTAGAGGAGGAGACTGAGCTCCCTGTTCCCGTAGCTAATGGCGTAGTCTAGAGAGATGTAGAGATGTACCCTCACCAGGCTATTCGCTCTCCTACACCACCCCCAGGGATCCAGAGCCCTATGTCGTATACTGATGATGATGATGAGGAGGCGATACACGCACAGTTCCATGAGGTCCATAACATATCCTCTAGTGACCCAGATTCACCTCTACCACCACCGGCGACCATGCATGTAGCCGTACACGACTGGATAGTGGGTCAGCTTAATGCTGAGATCACTGCGGCATCTGCTCGCATTGCGGAGTTACGCCAGGCACTAACAGCTGAGAGAGCCACCCGACTAGGATACCCAGGAGATTTTAGAGCTGCTTCCCCAGCCATAGCCCGCAGAGAGATCGATGGGGTCGAGCTCCGTACCGGGGTTCAGATGAGGATGACATCAGTGGGAGGATACATCCCGGTAGTTGATGCAGAGCTGATGATTGCAGGAGCGATGAGGAGGGTGCGTGACCTCACTTGCAGTGATAGTGACTGAGAGACTAGTGACTAGATATAGACCTTAAAGAAGGTTGGGTGACTTGTCACCAATTTTGATAGGATAGCTAGTAGTAGATAGCATTCCTAGCCCTTCAGGGTACACGGCTTATGTATTTTCATTTCAGTATTCAGAACTAGTAGTGATAGATTGTAATCAAGCATGTTATAAACTCGGCTAGTTGTTTCATCCCCAAGATATAAATGGGAGATCTTATTAATATATATCTAAACAGTTATTAAGAAATGATGTCTATATTATTGCACTTTATAAAACCTGCTAGATAATAAATGACATGCTTACATATGAATAAAATAACCCAACTGTTATAGTTACAATTATGTTGACCATTTTTCATTATCAGGACAATGCCACCCCGTAGAAGAGGAACCATGGCACAACCCGCAGAATCTGTTAACCAACAACGAGGTGACCCTGTAGTAAATGAGGAAAGTGAAGAAGACCTAGACTATAATGAATATGATGAGGAAGAATATGTAGAAGAAGAGGCCAAGGATACCCATCAGGGAGGGAACCCCATGAATGAATTTATGGAACTGTTAAGAGCAAATATGTACCAACAACCTATTCCACCACAGCCACATGCTGCCCAACAGACTGCAGCTACTGCCTTTAGAGCCTTCAAATCTCTCAAACCCCCATAGTTTCTAGGATCTGCCGACCCCGTTGAAGCATAGGCCTGGCTCAAAGAAATAGAAAAATCCTTCAAAATACTAGGTGTTGAGGAATGACATAAGACCATTTTCGCTTCTTACATGCTGAAAGGAGAAGCTAACTACTGGTGGGAGTCCAAACAAAACCTAGAAACTGATGTTGTAATTCCATGGGATAGATTTACCCGACTGTTCTTAGACAAATACTTCCCTAGGTTTATGGAAACCCAGATGGAGATTATGTTTCTAGAGTTGAAACATGATAAGATGACTGTGGCAGAATATGAGGCCAAATTTACTGAGTTGTCGAGATTTGTGCCTGAGTTTGTGAATACCGAAGAAAAGAAAGCACGAAGGTTTCAGCTTGGTCTGAAACAGTGGATACAGAACTGAGTAACAGTGTCAGAGTTGACAGACAATGCCACCTTAGTATAAAAAGCCTCGATTGTTAAAGCTGGCAGTGAGCAGATTGTGAAGGAGAAGGAAAATAGGAAGAGGAAGATAGGAAGTCAAGGGATAGGAACCGGGAACAGGAGCCTTCCGAGCAGGTTCGTCAGGGGAGTAGTAACCCAACCTGCACGAGGCCCCGGATTCAGAAAGGCCCCGAGTGAGAGCGTTGGCCAAGGTGGCGGACAATCTAGGGCAACATTTCATAGCCAACCACGTGCCCCAATACCAGAGTGTCAAACCTGTAAGAAGAGACACCTTGGAGTGTGTACCCAGACAAGAGCCCCTCTGAGATGTTACCGGTGTGACCAAATCGGACACCTTGTCAACAACTGCCCCCGGCCCAATGTAACGTGTTTCCAATGTGGAAAGGCAGGACACATAAAGAAGGATTGCCCATCGTTGAAGCCCCCAGCCTCAGGGATGAGCAAAGCTGCATCCAACCGACCCCCAGCTGCTAGGACCTTCAACATGACTGTTCAGGATGCTGTCTGAAACACTGACGTGATAGCAGGTACCCTTTTGTTAAATTCCGAACATGCAAATGTCCTATTTGATTGTGGAGCAACCAAGTCTTTTATATCTCAATATTTTGCTAAAATGTTAAAACTTAATGCCATACCCTTACATGAGATATTACGAGTGGAAATAGCAAATAGAGAAATAATCCCTGTAAATCAAGTACACCCTAAATGCAAGTTGAAATTAGAAGGGAAGATCTTCGAGGTCGACCTAATCCCATTCGCGTTAGGAGAATTTGATGTAATCTTAGTGTTGGATTGGTTATCCAGTAACGGAGCGCAAATAGATTGTGAACAGAAGAAAGTAAAGATAAGAGTACTAAATGAAAAAGAAGTAGTGTTTAAAGGTCAACGACAGAACCAAAAATTTCTAACCATGCTTCAGGCAAAAAGATTGTTAAGGAAAGGTAACGAGGCCTATTTGGCTTATGCGATAGATACCAAGAAGGAAGTCCCTAATATACAGGACATACCCGTAGTAAACGAATTCGAGGATGTATTCCAAGAGAACTTACCAGGATTACCACCTGACCGAAAAATAGAGTTCGCTATAGAGTTAGCACCAGGAACGGCGCCAGTATCCAAGGCCCCATATAGGCTAGCCCCAGTTGAGATGAAGGAACTAGCTTCTCAACTGCAAGAGTTATTAGATAATGGAATGATAAGGCCCAGTGTGTCGCCATGAGGAGCACCAATAATGTTCATAAAGAAAAAGGACGGCAGTATGAGATTAGGTATAGACTATCGAGAGCTGAATAAACTGACTATTAAGAATAGGTACCCTCTCCCCAGAATTGATGACCTATTCGATCAACTCAAAGGAGCTGTACATTTTTCCAAAATAGATTTAAGAACAGGATATCACCATTTGAAAATCAAACCGGAAGATATACCGAAGACTGCTTTTTGCACTAGGTATGGACATTATGAGTTCTTAGTTATGTCGTTTGGGTTAACCAATGCACCCGCAGCCTTTATGGATTTGATGAACAGAGTGTTCAAAAAGTACCTGGATATATGTGTGATAGTTTTTATAGATGATATTCTGATCTACTCAAAGACACAGCAAGAACACGCAGAACATTTGAGGATAGTCTTAGAAATCTTGAGGAATGAGAAATTGTATGCCAAGTTCTCGAAGTGCGAATTTTGGTTGAGAGAAGTTCAGTTTTTAGGACATGTGGTGAGTAGCAAAGGAGTTTTAGTTGACCTTGCCAGGATAGAGGCGGTATCCAGTTGGGAAAGACCAACTACCCCAACAGAGGTTAGGAGTTTTGTGGGTTTAGCAGGATATTACTGAAGATTCGTTCAAGAATTTGCTAAGATAGCCGGTCCACTGACTAGACTTACCTGGAAGGAAGAAAAGTTTGTATGGACAGAGATATGTGAGGAGAGTTTTCAAGAACTGAAAAGGAGACTGGTGTCAGCACCAGTGCCCACTCTTCCCGATGGAAAGGGAGAGTTTGTGATATACAGCGACGCATCGCTTAAAGGATTAGGATGTGTACTAATGCAGCACATCAAAGTTATAGCGTATGCCTCTTGGCTATTGAAAGAATATGAGAGCAGATACCCTACACATGATCTAGAATTAACAGCCATAGTGTATGCCCTAAAAATTTGGAGACACTACCTATACGGTGAGAAATGCGATATCTACACTGACCATAAGAGCCTCAAATATATTTTCACTCAAAAGGAACTGAACATGAGACAGAGGAGATGGTTAGAGTTGCTAAAAGACTACGACTGTGAAATTTTGTATCACCCGGGTAAAGCCAATGTGGTGGTTGACGCCCTTAGTAGGAAGGAAAGACTCAAGGTGATAATAACATCGGAGGAGTTGATTAAGGAATTTGAGAATATGGAAATTGACGTGAGGATGACCGGTAAGGGAACATAATGATTATTTGTGATTAAGCTAGTACCAGAACTGACTGAAAAGATACGAGTATGTCAGGAAAAGAAGATGAGTGAGGAAAAAGGAACATTGACCGGTGAAGAAGTGAGATATGAGAAGGATGAGAAAGGGATCATGAGGTATGCGTCCCGGATTTGGATTCCGAATGTGCAAGAATTAAAGGATGAGCTCCTGCACGAAGGGCACAGCTCTAGATATTCAATCCACCCAGGAAGTATAAAAATGTACCGTGACCTTAAGGAATATTTTCGATGGCCTAACATGAAGAGAGAAGTAGCAGAGTGGGTCAGCAAATGCTTGACATGCCAGAGAGTGAAGGCGGAACATCAGCGACCTAGTGGACTATTACGACCCCTAGAGATTCCGGAATGGAAATGGGAGCATATAGCCATGGATTTTGTGACAGGCTTACCAAGGACAAAGACCAATCACGATGCCATATGAGTTATCATTGATAGACTGACCAAGTCCGCACACTTCTTACTAATCAACGAAAGATACACCGTAGACAAGTTGGTAGATATTTACTTGAAGGAAATTGTAGTAAGACACGGCGTTCCTGTAGCCATAGTGTTAGATAGAGACCCGAGGTTTAATTCCCGATTTTGGAGAAGCTTCCAGGAATGCGTCGGCACCAAACTAAATATGAGTACCGCTTACCAACCCCAGACTGATGGACAAAGCGAAAGGACTATTCAGACCCTAGAAGATATGCTACGAGTGTGTGCCATTGATTTCAAAGGAAATTGGGATGACCACTTACCCCTGATCGAATTTTCTTACAACAATAGCTATCACGCTAGCATAGGAATTCCCCCGTATGAAGCTCTTTACGGAAGAAGATGTCGCTCTCCCCTATGTTGGGATGAAGTCGGTGAACACAATATATTAGGACCAGAGTTAGTCCAGTAGACCAGAAAAATGGTAGGACTCATCAGGAAAAGGCTGGTAGTAGCCCAGGATAGATAAAAGAAGTACGCCGACCAGACCAGGAAAGATAGGGAATATGAAGTAGGAGATTCTGTGCTATTAAAGGTATCTCCGTGGAAAGGAGTGATGAGATTTGGAAAGAAAGGGAAGATGAGTCCCAGATTCATAGGACCCTTTGAAATTTTGAGGAGAATAGGACCTCTAGCTTACGAGCTCGCCTTGCCTCCTAATTTGCAACAAGTACACAACGTGTTCCACGTGTCCATGTTGAGGAAGTACCATGCAGATGCACGACATGTAATAGAGTACGAGCAGGTAGATTTACAACCAGACCTGACCTACATCGAGCAGCCAGTAAGGATAATGGACCAGAAAGAACAAGTGCCGAGGAACAAAACTGTGAAGCTGGTTAGGATTTTATGGAGAAATCAAAATGTTGAGGAGTAAACTTGGGAACTTGAAGACGCAATGATGAATAGATATCCCCACTTATTTTCTAATTGATTCCGGGACGGAATCCTTGTTAGAGGGGAAGACTGTAATAACTCGAATTTTTGAGACCTTATAAAATGTTTAATGAATAGTAACCCTGACAGACGGGAAAAACTTTTGAGCCCACACTATTTAGTGCATGAGAAAATGAGTTTCGGAATTGATATTACGACTATACGTACCAAATGAGTGTATGTAAATGCTATTAATTTTTGAAGAAAACGAAATTTGAAAAACGACCGTATTTACGACTTATCGAGGATTAAGGGAATCACAATATAATTATGAGATTAAAATCCTACGGATTTATATTCAAGTAGGATAAATAAAAATATAAGGAATTACATCGCGAACCATTTACGAGTAAGTATTACGGAGAACGTTTAAGTAACCGAGCGAATGCGTAAATGATTAAATAAATGTAACGCACTAACTAAACCATGGTAAGGAAGTAACTATGGTTACTTCATCAAATAGTGAGCTAACCATAGGATGACCAAGCTAGCGAGCAAAATAGTATGCTAAGGAAGCTAACCTTGTAGTTAGCTTGTAAGCTAGCAAGCTACAAAGATTTGTCTCCAAGATTTGCTACAAAGAATAAACCTAGAATGCTCTACTAGGAAGAATAAAATCAAGTTGCAAGATATCAACTCACCTTCCAAGAAGTAACCTATCCAAAGCATCCAAGATAAGCAACCAAAGTAGTATAAATACCCCCATCCCCATTTGTTCCATTCGGCCCTATTGAAGAAAAGGAGGAATTCAAATTCCAAACTCCAAGTTCAAGCTCTTGTAAAATCACCCAATTAATTCCCAAGCCTCCTAGAAACTAAACTAAGGTAATAAAATTCTTTCATCTCTTTTTATCAAGGTTTGATGGGTGGAATAAATTCAAGAAACTCACTAGTGAATAGTATGAATAGTAACCTCTCTTTGGTTTCTTGATTTCAATGGTGGTTTTAGGTTCTAAAAATCATACCAAGCACTTCCCAGCCTCCACCATCCTCAAGAACACATCTCAAGCTTTCAATAAAGGTAAAAATATTTGGCCAAACTTTATTTAAGGTTCATTTTTAAGATCCATTTAGTATGTGGTAGTAAACCTAGCTTACTAAGTAGTATTGATGAAATCTCGGTGTTTAAGTTAAGTAGATTAAAGTTGGTTATTGTTGCCTCAATAAAATGATGTTCTTGAGAGGAGTTTGTGTGTTGATGATGATATTATGATTGTTGGTGGTTCTGTTAAGAGTTAGGGCATAAATGAAACCCCGATCGTAAACGAAACTTCGTTAAAATTAACAAATCGTAACTTTAAGTTTCTGCAGAAAGTACCGAAGTTTTAAACTGTAGATTCTTGAAAAATAACCTTTTTTAGGATATACAATGTTATAAGGATCGTTTAGGCACTTGAATCGCTTGATTCCGATTTACGGACCAAAAGTTATGGTTGTTTTAGTAAAAGTGATTTACGCGACAAAAACTGCTACGAATTACGAACTTTGAAAATATAAAGGATAGACTTAAAGTGTTCATAAATCATGAAATTTTTACAGAGAGTGACACATTGAGTTTCCTAACTGCCATAAAAATTTCAAAGGAAAATAATTATTTCTCAATTTTATAAAAATGTCGGAGCCGAGACTGCGCGAGTAGAAACCGTAAGAATCCGTAAGCGGAGCCGACAACGATAATGAGAATGAACCCAAAATACTTAGGAAAATGAAGTGACAAAAATGTGAATATGACTTAAAAGAATGTTAAGGGTAGTATGAGTTGAGAGGGTGCATAATAAGTAGCGCATGAGTGCGAGTTGCCGTAAATTAGAACGGAACCTAACGAAATGTAATGTGTTTATGGTTATAGATTTCCGAGCGGAACCTAGAGCATCCTCCCCCTCGAGATACCCAGGCAAGTTTACAAACCCAACTCCATTTTTACTATTGTATTGTGAAAGGATTGTTTTACTATTATCGCATAAATACCATGTTTTCCATGATACATAGTTGTTGAATTTTCGCATAATATAGCGATGTTGTACAATAAATATATATCGTGAAATGTTATTTCGCTTTAAGGCGTGACGTATTATATAAGACCGAGAGTCGGTCGGGATTTAAGATAAAACCCGAGAATCATTCCGGAGATATTATAGGACGGTTATAAGTCCATAGTAGTACATTTTAAAAGGGACTCATCGTCCACTTACGAAACATTAAAACACCTCGAACTTTTATTAAAATGATTTCCCAACTATCATATTCCCTCAACTATATTTTATTGTTCGGATAATAAATGTTATATACTTGTTCCTTTATTATGGGAGTAGTATACTCCAACGTTGATTTATTTCAAACCCGATTAATCATTATAGATTATTAATTATATAGACACAAACTAGTTGAGGAATATTATTTTAAATATTCTTTTAGAAAGTAAACTCATTCGAGGTTTGATTATTATCAATCATCATTTAATTATTTATTAAAGGGTTTATTATTGACTTAAAAATCATAGATCCTGATTTAAAATATAATTTCTGATTTCAGAATATCATTCAAATAATTTCAGATCGTCAGTGAATATTATCCCGACATATTTAATATGTTGAATATAGTTTCGAGAAGAAACTTTTCCCCCTTATTAATTATCTGTTGACAACGGTCAACTCACATCCTTAGCACTTCCTCCGAAATTTTCGGAAGTACGTATATACATATATATACACCTATATCTTAGAGAGATAAGCTATTTCTATCAACAAGCAAAACGCTTGGGGAACTTCGATGTGGTTCGAGTTCTCGAGATTGATAGAATTCTTTTAAAGGACAAGGGAGGGGTACACTCTGCTACTATGTGTGCTAGGTGGACTACCAAAGGTACCGCAGACGAAGGTACTCAGTGTACTTAGGATTTTGTGAAGTATGTGTATACCCAAAAATGGGACACGTAGCCCGAATGCGGCAAGGGTGATATCCGAGAGATGACGGTTTTGTCCTTCTACTAGTAGAAAAGATTACTTTATCGCAATACGACTGATCATCGTATGCGGTGGCTCCAGTGAATGTCCAAACTCTTCCAATTGGAATTGTGATGCAATACTGTAACCCAAGCCTAGGTGCTGGGCTTACTATTAAGGTATTCGCAGGTTATTAAACCCCCCCTAATGAATTGTTTTCATAAAAAAGTGTGTATCACCAAGGAAAACTATTTTTGAATAAAACATAAATATCATATATGATGTTATCATACAGTCATTTTCATACTGTACATTATTATGCTGAGCATTATAGCTCACACTTGTTTTCTTAAATTTACACAACACAACAGTGAATTAAGATGCCTGCCTTGAGAACCACAGCCAGGAAATGGGTAGGAAATGGCCAGCTGTTCCGTAGATTGTTTAGTGCTGTACCATAGGTAGTCAGAATAAGTTGGATTAGTTTCCAGTTGTTTATAGTTCGGCTTATTTATAAGTATGATTTATGTAAGGTAAGAAACAAGAAACGTATATTTGGCCGGCGGACTGGCCTTACTTAAAGGTTACTCCCCGATAAGATTAACTACTTTTGGGTTGTAATAAATATCACTTGATGGTTGACAATTACTCTAGATATGATGGTTCGTTTACAAGACAATAACCTGTAAGTGTATGTGTGTGATAAGTGTGGGGTCGTGCAGTGTGAGTATTTATATATTGTAGTGTGAGTTGTGTGAGTTTAGATGGCATGGCTTCCGAGACTCCTGACCCCGGGTTTTAGGGCGCCACAGATTTCTTTAGTTAAAGAGTTACAGTTTGGTGGAAATTATTATGATGGAGCTACTTGATCTTAGAAAAAAAGACAGAAAAAATTAAAATATCAAGTCCTTCTTTGAGATTAATGGGTAGTAAATGCAATGTCATATAAAAAGGACGATCCATGTACATGTGCTCGTATTAAGCAAAATCTTGGTGACTTTTCACTGCCCTGGATTACTTGAGAATGACTTGACTTTGAGGAAAAAAAACTTAAAAAAATGAAAAAGAATATCAAGTAGGATTTGTGTTCATTGATTATTACAATGTGAAATAGGGGAAGTACATGGTTATAAGTACTTAACTTTTTCACGATCTACTTTTCATGTTGGGTGCTTAAATTAAAAGTGAACACTATGCTCTATTGGTTTATCAAGTTTAGCCACTTATTAGCCTATTTATTTGATTCCCTACCCTTTACCTAAATCTCGTTACAACCTTTGACAAAGACCTTTTGATTCATGTATGCATATATACGAAGTAGTGGTGATTTGGTGGAAAATCAAGCATATGGTAGCACATGTAAATTGATTGAACTTGAGCGAAACACTTACACCTATACACTTGTATGAGTTGATAGTGATTAAATATAAGAATTCTATGAACATATTATTCTCTAAAATAGAGAAAAGGACCATATTCATCATATCTAATTATCGAGATTAAAACCGAAGGCGGAAGCGTACCTGAATTTATAAGGCGATAAATGTTACGGTATCTGAATCTGTATAACGTTCTTGATTACGTCTTCCTCAACCAAGTATTCCTTAGGGTTTCTCAATAGCTCTCTCTGATGGGTAGATGATAAGCCGTTACGTGTACTTGATATATTAGGGACTATAACCCTTTTGTATACCACCTAATTAAATCTCCCATTATAATTTAATTGGGCCTGCACTACAAGAAAAATGTTAATAGACATCACACATTAGACATCAGTTGTAGGTGCCACTGATGTTAAAAAATTTAATGACATCACCCCTTGTTTTTCTGATGTCTTTGTTCTTTGAAGACATCGGTTATTATTAAACTGATGTCTAAACTTTACCTAAAAAAAAAACTTTTCGCGCCTACCTTAATTTTCCCCCTTAGTCAAAATCTGCCAATATCTGTTCTAAAATTTCCCCCCTTAACCAATTTTTTGTTCCCCCTTCCTCACCATCTCTCTTAATCTATCTTCACTCAATTAAAAAATAAAAACGACCTCTCTCCCTAACCCCTTCATTCTCTCTCGAACCCCTCTCTCCCCGCTCACCATCTCTATGAACTCCATTCACCGTCTCACCATCTCCTCATCTCTACTCCGCTTACATCTCTCTCAACTCAACTCATCTCATACTTTGTTAATTATCTATGTTAAGTTGTGTACTCTGGTAAGTTATCTTTGTACTCGAATTGAAATGTTCTTCTCGGAAGACCAGTTTTATAAATTGAGGGTTTTTGAAATCAAAACCCTAATTTTATAAATTGGGTTTTTTAAATCAAAACCCTAATTATTTTATTAATTCAATGTCTTTTGAAGTTACTAATACTTTTTAGTTTGTTGTACACAGGACGTAGTTTGAGTAAAAGATTTAAAGATTTAGGTAATTTGGGTGTTTTGTCTGTAAATTTGTAATTTTGTTTGATTTTTCTTTTTTGATTTTTGTAAATTAGGTTTTCATTTGTGTCCAGGGAGGATATGGAGATAATTATACTTACATTGGTGATGGTGGGGTTTCTTGTTAGCTGTCTTTATTGCGATTCCCCGGGTGTTTAAATCTGGTAAGTAGTTGGGTTTTTATTTGAATCTTGTTATATGGTTGTAGAAATTGGGTAAATGCAAATTTATGGATTTGTTTGTTTTTAAGGTTGTAGATGATAGGAAAGCTATTCAGTCGAATAATTTTATCCAGGTACTTGAGTTACTTTCGAGTTACTAAATTTTGTTAAAGGGTTCTATTGGATATGCATAGGCCGTTTGTTTATATATGTACTGCTTCGTATAATTATCATTTTGTGTAGTCTGTGTCTGACTAGTGGTGCTGGTAAAGTATACTAAAGTCTAAAGTAGAATTCTAAACTGTATTCTTGCATTTTGTATATCTTCATTCTACAAGATTCCAACAACATTTTTATATGTTGGAAGTGGTGTTATACATTTGACACTGATGATAATCGTGATTAATTTTTTTTAAAGGCCCTCATCTACCAGATAACATGTAGTTTCTTTGATTGCAGAATTTTAATTGGCTTCATGCCCGGCCTCTTTTTGCAAAAAGAATCCGGATTTGTTTGGTGAGCTTGCCAAGGGGCAGAGCCCAAATGTTATTATATACATGCCGTCCAAAATATCTTATTGTGATTATTGCCTCGTAACAAAGTTTTTCATGGTTACTAAACCATGTTGTGATCCTAATTGTGTATTCTATATCTACCGTCCTGCAGTTTTTGGTGTTTGCCTGCTCAGACTCTCGAGTTTGCCCATCTCATGTCCTCAATTTTTAGCCAGGAGAAGCCTTTATAGTCCGAAACATTGCAAACATAGTCCCTACATTTGACAAGGTTTGCGCGTAAATAGAAGAAGATGTATTATATGTACTAAACACATGTTTGAAAAATTCAGTATGCTATAGTTAAGTAGTTGGAGGGGAAATTAAAGTGATTAAACTGAACTCACTGCCTGAGATAAGGCCAGTGAATAATAGGCTGGCTAAAGCTCAAACCTGTAATTATTATAATGCAGGACCAGTTTTGGCTTCTAGCTTCAGTATGTTTAATGTTTGGTTTTGACTTAGGGGCATATTCATATTGGGGTCCAAAGGCTGGGTATAACATCTATCATATGGTGAGTTCTTTACAGACAATAGATAAACAAATTCTAAAGAAGACATTATATATTTAAAATTTAGGAAAGACATACAGAAAGTGCTTTCTCTTCATCTTAATCTAGCTATTAATCCCCTGGTGTAATATCTTCAAAGTGAAATGGGTAAAAAGTGGTGACTATTATCTCTTACTATTTGTTTTTTTCTCATAACAACACTGATATAGTTTTCGGAGGAGTCACCATTGTATGTGGCATAGTTAGAATGCTAGTTGGAGGTTTTGTCCTGGATCTTATGACTGCCACAATATCCAACGCATTTAAGGTAAGCACTTGCTTTTCTAGCTATCTTATGTTATTACTTTTATAAAATGATGTAGTCGCAGAGGACACTATCATATTAGTTTCCTATTGTAATTGACATAAAGGTGAAACAAATACCATCTAGCTTATTTTTTCTTCAAAAAAGCTTACAAGGCTTGTCGTCATTTAACGCAAAAAAACAAGGTTTGCTGTCAAACATGTAAAAGTGCGCATTACAGGCGTGAAGTAATCTAGCTCAGAGTATACAGTTACCTGGCACAAGTAACTTAGCTGTGAGAGTGTACCACCACTCGGGAATTTATTACCTGCATTAAAAGTAATTATGTCTGGTCAGTATTTCAATTTTAAGCTAAAGGACAGATCATTGAATTTTATCCGAAAATCTTTTGATAAATGGGAAGTCTGCACTAAGTTATATTGTATTTGACTTCATAAAATTTTAATACTCACACTGTTCTCTTCCTTATATGCTCTTCTTCAAGCCACGTACTTGATATATTACATTGGTGGACAATGTGAATGCTGATTACATCTATATTATATTATGATTCTCATATCTATCTGCCATTTGGTTTTCTGCACTATAAGATGCTGATTTTTCTTGAGTTAAAGTTTTGAATTCTTTTGTTTTTGTGGGTAAATCAGTATATTATGTATGTGATAAAATGTAGGCCTAGAGGAGAATTGATTTTTTAATTTTCTTCACTGTTTTTTCCGCTACTTTCATTATTTACTTTCATGAATGAATGATAAATCTGATGACTTAAATGACTTCAGATATCTATGTATACATGTTATATAGCGGCTACCTAGATCAAAAATGTTGATTCTATTTTGGGTCTGCCTTAGGGTTGTATACTTGTATCATTGGTCAGTTGCATTCTTTTCTTAAATGTATATCTTCATGAATGTTGTCAAAAGTTATGATTCCGTCTTCATTCATTTAACTGCTGCTCATCTTTTACCCTAATTATTCAGGAAACTGAACATCTTAAAAGTGTACTGGAAAAGGAGATCCCAAAGATTGAGGTACCTCATTCTGATGATCATCGTAATGTAATATGCGAGTGTGCTCACAAACACACATATTTAATAAATCTGGATCTCTTGTATTTACTGTAGATGAAGTCATGGTCCAACAAACATGCATCTCCTACTGAGTTGGGGAATTCTGGTGACATGCTTATGCCAGACCAAGTAAACATACCATTGATGGTATTGATGTTTGGGAAATTGATTCAAAGCTATTAAAATTTGAACAAAAAAATTGCAGCTGGATCATTTGGAGAGTTGTAAGCTTTCTAAATTGTTTTTTTTGGTTTCATCAGTATATGCTCTTTTTTTTTCATCTATAAGGCTATAATGGTAGATTGTTGACTGATACAGATATAAGAAGTTTCAGCTTAAGGCTAACAATCTTCTAATGGATGAAAATGAAGTAAGAAGTTTCAGCTATTGATGTTTCTATTGTTAAGTTTATCGTTTATTTTTTGTTATTTATCGTAATTGGTGTTTCCACTAAACTTCTCCAAAAACTTATTGTTGTCTGTGTTTTTCACGCTGCATCAGCCAAGTCTTGAAATCTAAACTTCCTAAAATATAGGGTCAAGTTTATTTTACAACTAGATCACTAACATGCATAAACTTCTAGGATCTTGTTAGCTAGTAGTTGTGAACTATGTAACCTGTATAGCTATACCTTAGTCGGAAAGGGACATAATATTTTGGTTGTATATTAGATTAATAGATTTTAAGTCAACTTGATCAATGACTTAATTTGATTGGTTATTTGTTTAATTTTTCTATTTCCTCTGCGTTTATTGATAACATTTTAAATTATCTTCCTCTGTTTGTATGCTGCAAACAAAATACTCTGGAACAGAGCGGCCATCGAATATGCTGTTGTTCACTTAAAGGTAAAAATTAATTTTTTATCTTGTGGTACCGTACTTTATTCTTTTTCTCCTTGTTTGCTGATATTTGAGCAAGGCAAAGATCGATTAGGAGCTTTGAGTTGATAACACATTATAGACAAATTGTAGACTACTTAAATATCAGGCTGCCAACAATTTGTTATATCAGGCTTACCTAACAGAATAAGGCTGCCAAGAATTGTATGAGTGCATATTGTTTCACATCTCTGACCTGGGGCATTTTGCTGAAGCTAAATAGCACAAGTGAGTTTTAGTTGCACATCTAGTATAATACTTTTGTGGTCCAAAAGAGTTCGATGGATAGACGATTTATGATTTTGTCATTTATTTGTGATTGTTTTAGAATATTTGATTATCAATTGAAAGCTTGTACCTTAGTACCTGACTTTACTTAAGACTGGCCTAGATCTATGAGGAACCAAATATAACAGAGTGTACATTATGGCTAAATTATCATCTTTTGTGATTTCAGGCGGTAAACTACTTGAAAATAAGGAGTTTGATGGATTTGACATGTCGAACCTTGTCGAGCAATATCAAGGGAAAGACTCTAAAGGAGATCGGGGAGGCTGTCAAAAATTGGAAATGTTCGAAGAGGGAATAAAAGCTAGGGGTAGACAAAAATTTATAGAATGGCCTTCTATAACATCAGGAGTTCAGCCTCGTATATGATCTGATAACCTCAAATTGTAGCTTAAGACAGCGCCATTCCTTCTATTGTAGCTTAAGGTCAATAACTCTTAGTTTGGTTTTGAATTATTCTGTAATAAAACTAGATCTTGATATATATGTTGATGAATATAAGTGTATAGTTAGTTCATTGTTTAAATACTTTTAATGAATAAATACTGATGTCAAAAAAATGATTGGACATCCATTTTAATGAATAAATACTGATGTCAAAAAAATAATTGTACATCACTTTTAATATATAAATACTGATGTCTCAAAGGCAATTGTACATCACTTTTAGTGAAAAAAACTGATGTCAAAGAAGTTGATGTACATCGTTTTTTCCTAAAAAACTGATGTCAAAGACTCACATGTTCAAGTCTAAAAGAAACATAGACATCACCTTAATTGGGATAAAACTGATGTCTAAGTGCCAACATAGACATCACATTTTACTAAATAAATCGATGTTTAATATCTGATTTTACATCACCTTTATGAAAAAATCGATGTCTATGTGACAAAAAACATAGCTCATTATATGTTTAATCTGTTGTAATAGGTGTAATTTATTTATTAAATTATTTATTTCTAACATTTTTTGTAAAAAAACAATGGATGGACATCAGGCAGTTTGCCAGAAACGATGTCTAAGCGAGTAAAGACATCAGGTTATGGCCGATGTCTAGAATAGACATCACCGACATCAACATCGGTTGCTAAACAACATAGACATCGGCCAAAAACCGGTGTCTATGAACATTTTTCTTGTAGTGCTGGTATTAGGTATCCACTTATTAGGTCCATAAAATAAATTAAATCTAATTGGGTTTCTTATTTGATCGCTTAATTTAACCCAATATAATAAATAACAAATATAATTGATATATTTATATGTTGCCCATAAATTAATTATTATTATTAAAATAATCATAACAATCTCCCACTTGGGCTTCATATGAATCCAGAATCAATTATACAAAACTTTAGTGCGCAACTTTATGCTATTTATCATCCTTAGATTTTACCAAAACAATTTGGTCGGTCTACTATATATGCATGAGATTATGGCGGCATTTGTCACAAACTTTACGTGACTAAACCTTCCATGGTCACCATACAAATATATTCGACGACATGAATCAATGCATGGATAAGTGGCATGGAAATTATATATAATGTGATCTATATAATGTCTATTTCCAACTAGTCCATAGTCAATCTCTAAAGAGATTGATTCCAATTTTCTCAACTCAATGTTAAACCACAATAAGAAAATTGAACAAAAGTAGAGTGACATTTAATTAAATTCCATCAACTGTATTTTGCAGATCATAAACAACTCAATGTTTATTACATAAAACACCAAAATACAAACCTCCCACTAAACCAAAGTATCACATAAGGTAACACCCATATGAGCAGTATGCTCGTGAAAAACCTTAGGTGTTAACGCCTTAGTGAGCGGATCCGCAATCATGGAGTTAGTGCCAATGTGTTCTATCGAAATATGTCCACTCTGAATCTTTTCTTTAACAACTAAGAACTTAATATCTATATGTTTTGCATCTGTAGTGCTCCTATAGTTGTTTAAATACTTTACTACTGATTTATTATCACAAAATATCTTTAATGGTCTTTCAACACCATCAAGGATACGCAAACCAGTGACAAAATTTCACAACCATAAAGCTTGATTGAATGCCACAAAACTTGCTATATATTCTGCAACCATGCTGGATGAAGCTAAGAAAGTCTATTTTCCAGACTTCCATGAAATCGCTCCACCAGCCAGTAGATAAACATAGCCTGAAGTAGATTTTCTTTCATCTACGCATCCTCCAAAGTCAAACTCTGAATAACTAATGATTTCTAGATGATCTGATTTCCTGTATGTGAGCATATAGTCTTTTGTTTTCTTCAAATACCGTAAGACTCGTTTCACTCCTTTCCATTGCTCCGTTCTCGAGTTATTCAAATATCTTCCTAACATGCCAACAATAAATGCTATGTTAGGAAGAGTACAAACTTGAGTATACATTAGGCTTCCCACTGCCGATCTATATGGTATCCTTTGCATTTACCTTATCTCAAGTTCATTCTTGTGACACTATTTGAGACTAAATTTGTCTCCCTTAGACACGGGTGTATCCATTGGTGCACAATCTTTCATGCCATACCTTTCCAGGATCTTTTCGATATAGCTCTTTTGTGATAATCTAAGAATACCTCGAGAGTGATCTCGATGTATCTGAATTCCCAATACAAAAGAGGCGTTACCAAGGTCCTTCATCTCAAATTGACTAGTGAGAAACTTCTTGGTATCGTGCAATAAGCCTATATCATTAGTAGCAAGTAAGATGCCATCAACGTATTAGAGAAGAAAAATAAATTTGCTCCCACTGAACTTGTGATATACACAATGTTCCACCAAGTTCACTTGGAAACCATATGATGTGATTACATGATGAAATTTGTGATACCATTCACGAGAAGCCTGCCTGAGACCATATATGGACTTCTTTAATTTGAAAACAACAGTCTTAAGATCTCCAATGAAAAATTTTTCTGGTTGCACCATATAAATTGTCTCTCCAATGTTTCCATTAAGAAATGTCGTCTTTACGTCCATCTTATGTAGTTCTAGATCATAATGAGCCACAAGTGCCATAAAAATTCTGAATGAGTCTTTCGTCGAAACCGGAGAGAAAGTCTCATTGTAGTCAATACCTTTCCTTTTAGTGAATCCTTTAGCGACTAGACGAGCCTTATATCTTTCGATGTTACCACAATCCCTTTTGGTTTTAAATACCCATTTGCAACCAATAGGTTTTGAGCCTTTAGGCAACTCGAAAAGATTCCAAACATCATTGTCTTTCATAGATTTCATCTCTTCATTCATGGCATCAATCCACTTTTGAGAGTTAGGACTCTGCATGGCTTGTTGAAGATTTACAGGATCATCTTCCCCAATGCCAATTCCATCTTTATGTTCTTGTAGAAAAACAACATAATCATCTGGAATTGCGCTCTTTCGCTCTCTAATGGATCTCCTTAGTGGCACTTCTTGTGATTCATGAGGTTGTTGAGTTTGCTCAATTGGTTCCTCATGGAGAATTTCAGTGTTGTCTTGAACCGGAGGGCCTTGAACAATGATACGTATTATAATCTGATCATTGTTCTCGGCAGAGTCATGAATAGGATCATGACTATCTTCTTCAAAGACAATACTTTTACCTACATCTTCCCTCCCAAAATTAACATCCTCAAAAAATCTTGCATTATCAGTCTCAAAGAAGGACCTAGTAACGGGATCATAAAATTTAAATCCGCGAGTACGTTCCGGATACCCAAAAAAATAGCAACTGACCGTCCTAGAGTCCAGTTTCTTTTCATTTAGCCTATATGGCCTTGCCTCAGCTAGACAACCCCAAACGTGTAAATGCTTAATACTAAGTGTTTTCTTAGTCCAAAGTTTGTAAGGAGTTTCGGCCACTGCTTTAGTTGGAACCCGGTTAAGGCTATAAATTGCAAGCTTTAGTGGATCTCCCCAAAGTGATTCAGGAAAGGAAGAATGACTTATCATACTTCTCACCATATCTTTAAGAGTACGGTTTCGCCTCTCAGCAACACCATTCATATTTGGTTTTCGTGGCATAGTGTACTGAGGGACAATTCCACACTCCTTTAGGAAGTTAACAAAGGGTACTGGACGTTGCTCACCTGATCCATCATATCTACCGTAGTATTCACCACCACGATCAGATCTGACAGCTTTAATACTACTGTCTAGTTGATGTTCAACTTCATCTTTATACTCTTTAAATACGTCCAGAGCTTGTGACTTCTCATGTATCAAGTATAGGTAACAATACCTAGAATAATCATCTATGAACGTGATAAAATACCGTTGACCATTCCAAGAGGCCGTAGGGAAGGGTCCACATATATCAGTATGAATCAGTTCCAAGACACTCATAGCTCTATTGGCACCTAACTTTCTCAAGTTTGTTTGTTTTCCCATAATACATTTAACAAAGACTTGAAAGTCACTTAAATCTAAGGGATCAAGAATTCTATCATTCACAAGCCTCTAAATTCTCTGTTTAGAGATATGAACTAATCGCTTGTGCCACAACATAACAGAATTCTCAGTTAACTTACGCTTTGTACCTCTTGCACTTGACTGCAAAATTTCAATATTAAAAGTAACGGTATCAAGCATATAAAGATTATCAATTAAAGAACCAGTGGCAACCACATTTGAATTTAAAGAGAAACATACTTTATTATTTCCAAAAGAACAAGTGTAGCCATATTTGTCCAAATAAGAAATAGAAATAAGATTCCATCTAAAAGACGGTGCAACAAATGTCTCAAATAAATCTAAATAAATACCAGTTTTTAATAATAATCTAAATATTCCAACAGCTTCAACTGAAACTTTAATGCTGTCGCACACATAGATGAATGTTTCGGCATCAATTGGTGGTCGACTCCACAGGAAACCCTGCATAGATACACATATGTGAGTAATAGCACCAGAATCTACCCACCAAGTATCCTTAGGTACAAAAGCCAAATTAACTTCAGAACAAACAAAGACAGAAGTATTACCCTTCTTCACACGCCAAGCAACATATTTGGAACACTCTTTCTTCATGTGTTCAGCCTTCTTACAAAAGCAGCAGGTTGTTCTCTTATCCTGCTTCTCTTGCAACTGATGCTTGGGTTTTCCACTTGCAATATCCTTACCTCTCTTTCTTTTCTTATCATGAGAGCTTTATGCAAAGTGAGCACTCTCAGTCTTCTCTCACAAAACCCCTTCTTCCTCTTGCACACAATATGAAATGAGCTCATTAAGAGTCCATTTTTCCTTCTGAGTATTATAACTCACCACAAAGTGTCCAAACTGAGGAGACAGAGAAATAAGAACCAAGTGAACAAGTAACTCATCTGAATGTTCTAACTTGAGTTCCTTGAGTTTGCCAGCAAGATTAGACATTCCAATGATATACTCCCTTATGTTCCCTTTTCCTTTATACTTCATGGTCACGAGTTTTGACAGAAGATCACTCCTTTCCGCTTTTTCATTCTTAGCAAAATATTGCTCAATCTCGGAGAGGAACTTCTTGGCACTTATGCTCTCAACAATAGAGCCCCGAAAGATAGTTGGAATTGTTCGCTTCACGATCGCCAGACACATGCGATTAGAGCATTCCCATTTATCAATTTGATCTGTTTTGGGATCATCTATAGTGGGAACTGGTTGCTCTTTCTTTAGCACAAGGTCGAGATCCATACACCCAAGAACGATCTCAATATTCTCTTTCCACATGACATAGTTTGTCCCATTCAACATTGGTATCATGCTCAACTGAGCTGAGGCAGTATTAACACTAGTAGTAACTGAAATAGAAAACAAATATACGACAAATTCTCAAAACTAGAATATACAATAATGTGATAAATTTTAAATATTGGCAAAATCATCACAAGATACCTAGCGCAACATTAAATTTTAGTCTTTGGACAAAAAATTTAATTTACAATTGGTACTCTCCACGCAATAATCAAGTATTAGCAATTAATTTCTGTAAAATAATAGGCCTTTCTTTGGACCGACTTATTAATCACATGAAAATCTTAATATTGCTAAACACTTATTATCACAAGAATATTTTAATTTTGGTCAAATATTACCTTCCTTTAGGCCGATAATATTTATATAAAATTAAATATTCTATCATCATAATAATATTTTTTTAAAATTAGTTTATCTACACAAAAGAGGTCACTTTGGCAACATATTGCTTTAATCAATTAACTTGAAAATATTATACTACTTATATAAATAAGTTAAACTTAATTTTCAAATAATTAAAATAATGATTCTACAACAATACGCAAAATCTTTATTTCATCATAACACAAAAGAAGACATCATGACTAAACTAAAATAAGAGGCAGCCAGTTTAGTCAACTATAAGAACCAAAGCAAAAACAAGACTTATAGGCCTAAATCTACACAACAATCATGTGCTACAACATTAATAAACCAAATACATGATCACAAGCACTCGATAAACATAATCATGGCAGCGCAGGAAGAAAAAAAATTACGCATCAAACTATATCCAAATTCAATGATATAGCGTTATCACAGAAAATCAAAAGCGAATTCCGAATAATAGATATGAAGTAGGCTCTGATACCAATTGATAGAATCTAAGAGTTCTATAAACATATAATTCTCTGAAATAGAGAAAAGGACCGTATTCATCATATCTAATTATCAAGATTAAAATTGAAAGAGGAAGCGTATCTGAATCCATAAGACGATAATTTTGATGGTATCCGAATCTATATAACGTTCTTGATTATCGTCTTCCTCAACCAAGTATTCCTTAGGGTTTCTCAATAGCTCTCTCTAATGGGTAGAAGATAAGCCGTTACGTGTACTTGATATATTGGGGACTATAACCCTTTTGTATACCACCTAATTAAATATCCCATTATAATTTAATTGGGCCTGGAATTAGGTATCCACTTATTAGGTCCATACAATAAATTAAATCTAATTGGGTTTCTTATTTTATCACTTAATTTAACCCAGTATAATAAATAGCAAATATAATTGATATATTTATATGTAGCCCATAAATTAATTATTATTATTAAAATAATAATAACAGATAGTCATATGACATTTTAATCCATAGCGTGCTTACTTACTGAATGCAGCTTTGATGTCTATTTCAAGATATTTTTGTGTACCAAGACATTGTGTGCATACTTGGATTATTATGTGTTAATAATGCCTAAAGTGAGAGTACTTGTACTTTCAGACAGTTTTAGGATATTATGTGAACGAGATTTACAATGTGTGGAGTACTATTGTAACGCCCCCAAATTTGGGGTCAGGGAATTTGGTCGTCACGATGAAACCTAAATCCAAATTAACATGTTAAATCAATAAATAAATACCAACAATTGAAATATAGCATATGTGACCTCAAACTACACCAGGATCTTTTCAGGTTACAGTTCTAGAAACAAGAATTCCAAATTCCACAAATAACTTTTTCACTTTCTTTTAAAACTATTTTACATAACTTACAAACTCCAAACTTAACCCACTAGTATAACTTCGAAAAGAAGTATACTAGGCCCCACTATACAATACAGAACTATAATATAATATAATAGAAACAACTTTACAAAACAGAACTTACACTAGTCTGCAAACCCTGACCAACCATCTTCCAAAAGCTTCTCATTTGCTTTCTCGAGTTACGCGGCTAAATAGCACAAGCTAATCCTCAGTGGATGGTTATATTTAAAAATAGGCAAGTATGAGCGAAAGAAATGCTCAGCAAGTTCATTATAGCATATATATGGTCATTTTGATATAAAACCGACATCTGCATTAAAACAGAACATTTAAAATCATAATTGCTGAATCAGAAAATTTATTAAAGAATCAGATACTAATTTCTCAATTGTATTCAAATATCCTTTTTATATTTTCGAGCAAAATGCTTCAGCAATACTTTGAATCTTACTAAGAATAAAACTCGTAAAACAGTGTTTACGGAAATATCGTAAACAACAATAAAATGAAATAATGATTATGGACTGAATTATAAACTTTATTCAGAACCGAACTCTTGATATGTTAGATATATTTGATAATGTCATGTGTAATATGATTTGTGTTTAGTTTTCAGATATTACCTAATAGGACAAATCAGTACTTAACTGGAAATTAGCACTTATACTGAAGGCAGAACTTAAGATATCAGAACTTAAGTTATCAGAACTTAAGTTGTCAGAAGATATTTATCAGGAGATAATATCAGGACTTAAGATGACTTTCAAATAAGGCAGGCGGCTCATTGAAAGGAAAGAAGATCGAGACTAAGACAGAAAGAAATATGCATGAAGAAAGAATTTTATGAAGAATAGAATACTTGGAAGAAAAGTTAACTAGTTGATATATTTTAGGAAGCAGAATTATATTCCATATCAATTATAATTTATCTTGTAACTGTGTAGTATATAAACACAGGCATAGGGTTTACACTATATGTGTTGTCATTATCGAAGTTATTATTCTTTGTAACCCTAGCAGCTCTCGTGATAATTTGTTCATCACTGAGAGAGGACAGTTCCATATTGTAACAGAGTTTATTGTGTTGAATAAAATCTGTGTTCTATTACTTGAGTTCTTATATTCGATTTGATTGTAGTAAACACTGTATTCAACCCCCATCTACAGTGTGTGTAACCTAACAAGTGGTATCAGAGTAGATCTGTTAACACACAAACAGTTTAAGATCCAAAAACAATCATGTCTGAAGAAGAAACTCCAACCAATCCCACTAAAACTGAAGAACCTCCAAAAACTATAACTCATAGTCGATATGAGACTATAAGAGTTCCCATGTTAAAACATTCTGAGTATTCCATATGGAAAATGAAGATGGCTATGTTTCTGGAAGCTACAGATCCAGAATATCTCGACAGGATTTATGAAGGACCACATATGCCAACCAAACTCTCTGTGGAAGTTGCAGGTCAGCCAGCAAAGTCTGTACCAAAGGAGAAAAGTGATTACACTGCTGAAGATATCTCATCGATTGCGAAGGATGCAAAGGTAAGACACTTGCTGCATAGTGCCATTGATAATGTCATGTCAAACAGGGTAATTCAATGCAAAATTGCGAAAGAGATATGGGATGCTTTGGAAACAAGGTGTCAGGGAACTAATTCAATCAAGAAGAACAGAAAGACTATACTCACTCAAGAGTGTGAGCACTTTGACTCAAAGCCTGATGAGTCATTAACTGATTTATATGACAGATTTGTCAAACTCTTGAATGATTTGTTACTAGTTGACAAAGAGTATGATATTGAAGATTCAAATCTTAAATTCCTGTTAGCTCTTCCTGAAAGATGGGATTTGAAGGCCACAATAATAAGAGACAACTATAATCTTGATGAAATAACTCTTGATGAAATTTATGGGATGCTCAAGACTCATGAACTTGAGATGGAACAAAGAAGCAAGAGGAATGGAAGAAAGTCAAGGACAGTTGCTTTTGTGGCTGAGGAGGAAAGTCCCAAAGTTGCTGCCTCAAAGAAAGGCAAGGGCAAGGCTCTCATCACAAAGTCTGATACTGAGTCATCAAGTTCTGATAATGATGATGACTCAGAAACTGAAAGTATACTTGAGATGGACCCTGATGAGGAGATGATGAAACTGTGTGCTCTTATGGTGAAAAGAATCACAAAGATTGCATACAGGAAATTCAGGAGAGGAAAGAAGTTTTCCAGGAAAGGTGCAAGTTCTGATAAGAAAGGTTTCAGAAAATCTGAAAGCAAAGGAGGTAAGTCTGACAGAGGAGATTACTCAAATGTTAAATGTTACAACTGTGGTGAGAAAGACCACATATTTCCTGATTGCAGAAAAGGGAAAAGTGACAAAGGCAAGGCTCTTGTCACAAAGAAGAAAAGCTGGTCAGAAGCTTCAGATTTCGAGGATGAGGAAAACTATGCCTTGATGGCAAATGCTGAAAGCAGTTCTGATACTGCTGACTTAAAGGTACCTCAAACTACTTATGCCTTTCATACTGATGATATTACTGAGTTGAGAAGATATCTTAAAATCATGTTCATTAGTTATAAAGATCAAACTTTAACATGTGAAAGACTAACTTCTGAAAATCTTGCTTATAAAAAGAAGAATGATTATTTAGAAAAAGAGTTAGTCATGTTCTATCAAACTCAGAAAGATAGAGATGATGCCTTTTATGTTAGGGATGAAGTGCTAAAAATGAATGAATCTCTAAAAACTGAGTTAGAAAAGGAAAGAGAAATTATCAGGACTTGGACTAACTCTGGTAAAGCAACTCAGGATATTCTTAGTAGTGGAAACTGGAAAGAGGGCATAGGCTACGGAGATGATAAGAACAGTAAGGGAACTATAGAAACTGAGCCTATAGTTGTTAAACAAAAACCAAAGGTAAATCCTGTAATGTTTGTAACTGTAAAGTCTGAAATTGAGAAATCAGAAGTTAAGGAGAAAGTAACTTCTGACAAACCTAAACATGATAAGCCGACTGAAGTTAACATAGGCTTAATGACTAAGAAGTAGCTTAAGCATAAGCTGAAAGATGTTAAGAATGTAAACAAGGTAAAGCCACCTAGGAAAAATAGGAATGGAAAGGAAGGTGTGAACAAAAGTAACAATTATAAGCCCGTTCCTAGTGCTCCTAGAAAAACATGTCATAACTGTGGAAATTCTAACCATCTGGCTTCTTTTTGCAGGAAGAATAAGAATATAAACTCCTTACCCTCTAACTCAGGAGTTAAGAGTCAGTCTGTTAGATATAAGCCACAAAATCCTTGTTTTCATTGTGGTAGTTTATGGCATTCTATGATTATTATCAAATAAAACCTTTTATAAAGAAATTTAGCATTATTCCTTCTAGTGTAAGTTCTGACGCGAAGTCTGATATTGCAAATTCTGATAAGTAAACTGTTAACATAAACTCTGATGCTAAATCCGCTGCAAATGTTAACAAACTTAAAAAGGCCTAAGGATCCAAACAAGTCTGGGTCCTTAAAACTAATTATTAGTGGTCTTTGTGATTACAGGGAAACATGAAAAATATCCTAGTTCTGGACAGTGGATGTTCAGGACATATGACTGGAAATAAAGCCCTGCTATCAGACTTTGTGGAGAAAGCTGGCCCAGGTGTTTCTTATGGAGATGGAAAAATTGGAAAAACTCTGGGATATGATAATATCAATCTTTGGAATGTCATCATTGAAAAAGTAGCTCTGGTCTCAGGACTTAAACACAATATGCTAAGTGTGAGTCAAATCTGTGACAGAGGTTATCATGTGGATTTCTTTGAAGAACACTATGAAGTTGTAAGAAAATCTACAGGCAAAGTTGTTCTGAAAGGATAAAGGCATGGTAACATTTATGAAGCCAAGCTTTCAACAAGTACTGATGGTTCTGCAATCTGTCTGTTAAGTAGAGCATCAATTGAAGAAAGCTGGGATTGGCACAAGAAACTCTCTCATTTAAATTTTAACAATATAAATGAACTGGTCAAGAAATATCTTGTGAGAGGACTGCCAAAATCAGTATTTGCTCCTGAGGGCCTTTGTGATTCATGTCAGAAGGCAAAACAAAGAAAATCTTCATTCAAGAGCAAGACTGAATCATCAATTCTTGAGCCTTATCACCTACTACATGTTGATCTATTTGGTCCAGTTAATGTCATGTCTATTGCAAAGAAGAAATATGATATGGTCATAGTGGATGAGTTCACCAGATACACATGGGTGTATTTCTTACACACAAAAAGTGAAACTTCATCTATCTTGATTGATCATGTCAAGCAACTGGATAAATTGGTCAAAGATTCTGTGAAGATCATAAGAAGTGATAATGGCACTGAGTTCAAGAATTTGATCATGTAAGAGTTCTGCAAAGACCATGGTATAAAGCAGGAATTTTCTGCTCCTGGAACTCCACAGCAAAATGGAGTTGTTGAAAGAAAGAATAGAACTCTTATTGAAGCTGCATGAACTATGCTTGATGAAGCAAAGTTGCCAAACTACTTTTGGGCTGAAGCTGTGCAGACTGCTTGTTTTACTCAGAATGCAACACTTATCAACAAGCATGGAAAAACACCATATGAGATGGTGAAGAAAAAGAAGCCAAATCTGAAGTATTTTCATGTATTTGGATATAAGTGTTTTGTTCTTAAGACTCATCCTGAACAGCTATCCAAATTTGATCTAAAAGCTGATGAAGGAATTTTTGTTGGATATCCACTTTCTACAAAAGCCTTCAGAGTCTACAATTTAAGAACAAGGGTTGTCATGGAATCTATCAATGTCTCTTTTGATGATAAAAAGATTACTGGACTTGAAGATTTCAATGATCATTATCAGCTGAGATTCGAAAATGAAGTTTTAAATTCTGATTATGTAAATCCTGACAGTCTAAATCCTGATACTGCAAACTCTGATGGATTAAACCCTGATGTTATTGAAAATGCGGTGACTGCGCCTAAAGAAAATGCACCTGTGCAGGGGGATCATACTAAAGATCCACCCACATCTCAAGAAGCATCAGAATCTACAACAGGCTCTTCAAGTTCTGATTCATCAAGTTTTGATGGGCCAAGTTTTGATAATTCTGGAAACTCATGTTCTGATATTTCTGGAAACTCATATTCTGAAGGATCCAACTCAGAGAGCATAATTACAGAGGGGAGCATCAGAAAAAGTTGATGGAGACAGCATGGATCATGGGGGAGCATCCAGTTCTAGAGAAAACCTTCCATCTGCAAGGAAGTTGACTAAAGCACATACACCTGACTTAATTATTGGAAATCCTGATGCAGGTGTCAGAACTAGAACAGCTACATCAAATGAATGTCTCTATCATTCTTTTCTTTCTCAGACTTAACCAAAGAAAGTGAAAAAAGCTCTTCAAGATGCTGATTGGGTGCAAGCAATGCAGGAAGAGTTACATGAATTTGAAAGAAATAAAGTCTGGACCCTAGTGCCAAGACCAAAGAACAGGTCTGTTGCTGTACAAAGTGGGTGAGGCTGGTTGCAAAAGGATACTCTCAACAGGAGGGAATTGATTATGATGAAACATTTGCACCAGTTGCTAGATTTGAAGCCATAAGGATATTTTTGGCTTATGCTGCTCACAAGAAGTTCAAAGTCTTTCAAATGGATGTGAAAAGTGCTTTTCTCAATGGAGAACTGGAAGAAGAGGTATATGTTGAACAACCTCCAGGCTTTGTAGATCCCAAATTTCCCAATCATGTCTACAAGCTTGATAAAGCACTTTCTGGCCTTAAGCAAGCTCCAAGAGCATGGTATGAGACTTTAGCTCAGTTTCTTCTAGAAAGTGGATTTAACAGAGGGACTATTGACAAAACCTTATTCTATCTCAACCATGGAAAGGACTTACTTTTTGTGCAGATATATGTTGATGATATCATTTTTGGTTCTACATATGACAGACTTTGTAAGAAGTTTGCCAAGCTGATGCAGTCAAGATATCAAATGAGTATGATGGGAGAACCTAACTATTTTCTGGGCCTTCAAGTCAAGCATAATGAAGAAGGAACTTTTATTTATCAATATAAATACACCAGAAATTTGTTGAAAAAATTTGGAATGCAAGATTGTTCAAGTGCATCCACTCCTATGGCCACTACAACAAAGTTGGATAAGGATACTGGTAAATCAGTAGATATTACTGATTACAGAGGTATGATTGGCTCATTACTCTATCGAACTGCAAGTAGACCTGATATCGTGTATGCTACCTGTCTTTGTGCAAGATTTCAAGCAGATCCAAGAGAACCTCACTTAACAGCTGTGAAAAGAATTTTCAAGTACCTTAAGGGTACAACTGATCTAAGATTGTGGTATCCTAGAGAATCAGACTTTAAGCTAATAGGTTACTCAGATGCAGATTTTGCAGGATGCAAAATTGACAAGAAAAGCACAAGTGGAAGCTGCCAATTTCTTGGAGGCAGATTGGTTTCTTGGTTTAGCAAGAAACAGAAGTCAATTTCCACATCAACTGCAGAAGTAGAATACATTGCTGCAGGAAGCTGTTGTGCACAGATTCTTTGGATGAAGAATCAGTTACTGGATTATGGGTTAAAATTTTCTAAAATCCCTATTTACTGTGATAATCAAAGTCTATGACAGGTAATCCAGTTCAACACTAAATGACAAAGCACATTAGCATTAGGTATCTCTTCATAAGGGAACATATGGATGAAGGTACAATGGAATTGCATTTTGTTCCAACAGATCAACAACTAGCAGATATCTTCACAAAACCACTGTGTGAAGCTACTTTTACAAGATTGGTAAATGAACTTGGAATGGTTTCAGGTTCTTTCTCTAAATCTGCCTAGTTTATGTTCTGATACATCAGACTTTATGATCAGTATTTACAGATATTACTATCTTTATGTATTCTGTGCTTAAATTGAAATTTGCTTAAGTGCTGATTGTTATCTGATGTGAATTTCTAAACTCTGATAGTGATATGAATGTTTCTGTGACTATTCAATCCAGTGAGGATAACTGTGCTAGATGCTGACCTAGTAGTCTTTAATATACTAAAGATCTCATGTTTGAAGTAATTGTTTATGTGGAAATCTTTTAACACAAACAAATTCTGATATTGAGCTTAGTTAAGTTTACTTTGTGTATCTTATTACTAAGTCAAAAACTAGAATAAATGCTTCTTATATGTTAAGTTCTGATGTTAGTAAATCTGATAGATGTACTAAGTGCTGATAAGCCTCACTTATCAAAAGAAAAAGAAAAGAAAAGAAAAAAATATCAGGTACTCCTTTGAGATCTAGAGTAAAAATGTGGAAGGGAAGACCCAAGTGCATTGATGGTATTAAGTAATATGCATTAGAAAAGCAAAATAAAATTTTCTTGGTGACTTTTCACACTCTATGATTACTGGAGAAATACTCTGATAGCATCATAAATTCTGATAAGCAGTCATGACTCACTTACACTGAGAAGCCACTGTAAAATGGAATTTCAAAAGATGCATAAAATGAGCACAAAACAGTTGAGGTGGACTCATGCATGAACTCATTCTAAAGTAGACTTCAGAATAATGACAGATTTTGAGCAAAGTTCTTGGTTATGCCTTATTTCTAAGATGTACTGAAGTGAATTACACTTTAATCTTTGTCTGATATTTAGCTTAATGCACACACTTACACTCCATATGAATGATGAAAATTACTGTGGTGATAAATATTGTTTTAGATGAACAGTTTATGTGTCAGATTGCATAAATTCTGAGGACAAGTTCTGATGGAAGTTTTGATGATTAAGTTCTGATGAAACCATAACAGTATTTGTGTGAAGAGTTACAGGAATACACATTCACTTTTCGAGTTAAGGAGCCATATTTTGATGACTTTTAAATCCTGATAATAATCAAGTTCTGATGCTGACGTGACAATATTTATTTACTTGGTTTATTTTTGGTCATAACCTGAACGATAATATTTTTACAGAATATTGGTTTATGTGAGATAAAACAGTCATAATCATTATTGGTTAGTGGTTAGCGTTTATGTCTTGAAAAACTGCATGTGCACAGTAATTATTGCTTATTTTACATGCCCATTAACTCTTGTTCTAACCGTTTACTGACTATTCACATGGTGCCAGGTGTAAAGTGTATCCCATGCTTCAAAAATACAACTGTTGAGTGGAGAAAGTATTCTAAATCTCTTTTACTTTCTCTCTCTCTATCTCTCTCTCTCTCTCTCTCTCTCTCTTATTTTATGAAGTTGTTTTTCTCTCAGGACTTTTTACAAACACTTTGCAAACATACTCTTATTCACTTAATTTCTTACAGAGATGGCACCAAAAGATGTAATTTTCAATGGGACTAAGTTTGTTCCTAATAACTTCTCCGCTATTCTTAACAAGTCAGAAGCCCCATCAGAACTTTACTTCATTCAGGACTTTCTTACTAGTTCTGATATTGGGTACGCACTTACCAAACCGAATGAAGTCTCTGGTTCTCAAGTGCTGGAGTTCTGGAGAAGCGGAGTATATGATGATGGTGGTGCTCAAGGGTCCCCAAGTATTATTTTTTCATCAGGGGAGGATGAGCATGTCGTGACATTGGCTACGGTTCGACAAGCACTGCAGCTGCCTGAGAACTGTGTTTATTCTACTGTTGAAGAGCTAGTTCTTCAAAACATGATGGCAAGTCTGGGGTATGAGAGGACTTTGGAAAAGCTGGGTCAGTTGAAGAGATCTTACATAAGGAGGGAATGGAGTTTCTTCTTTGACTGCATAACCAAGGCTTTTGCAACAAATGTTCTAGTTTCGATGCAATCCCCATATTCAGCCAACAAATCGGGTATGCTCTCATAAATCAAACTGATTTTGATTATGCAAGTGTTGTCTTAGGTTTTATTGGGGATAGAATGACAGAAGATAGAAATACTGTTTACTTTGCTAGATTCTGTCAGCTTATCTATAGTTTTTGTTGTGATGATAAGCCCCAATCAGCTAGTGAATTAATTTCATCATTCAGACTAGCTAAAAGAGCTTTTAATGACTTATTATCTACTGATAATAAGAAGGTTGTGTTAAGACCCCTCCTAGTTCCTTTATCTGTCAAACAAGCCTTAATAACCTACGATCCAGTTAAATACACTGAACTATATCCTGATGTTCAACCATCAGAACCTCATCCATCAGCACCTACCACCTCTACACAAACACCTTAAACTTCTCAACCTCAACCTTCAGATCCTACAGTGAAGCCTTCATCTTCCAAACCCAAGAGGACTAAGAAAGTACCTCAGACTCAATAGTAGAGAAGGAGAATTATTCTGCGAGATGAATCAGATGCTGAGGAACAGGTTCCCATATCAGAACCTGTTGTTGTAGAAGCTGAGAAGGTTTCTTCTCAGAAAGATTCTATAACTGGGAGTTCTAGGCCCCTCAAAAGGCTTAGAAAGTTAAATTCTGATGAAAAAGCTCCTACAGTGTCTCCACCTTTGAAAAAGTTAAAGAAACAGAGAGCTCACAGGGACATAGTTGAGTCAGATTCAGAGGATGCAGTGGAAGAAGCTAAGGAAGGGGATCCGGAATCTATGATCTTAACAGAACCAATTGTTATTGAATCACTTCCTTCTGCACAATAAGAAACTGCTCAAGACAGAATTCCTACACCCCCTATGTCACCTATAGTTGATCCAGTACATACTGAAGAACCAGGTACAAGTGCTGAAATTGATATTCATAACCTGATTGTGCCTGAGGTTTTGTACCTGGAAGCTCCACCAATTCAACTCACTCCACCAACAACATCAATTTTGGATGTTGATCAGAATCTGGCTGCAGATCAGAATTTAGAGGAAGATGTTGAAGCCTCTATAGCCTCACATATTGCTATTTTATCTGAGGATACTGATACTGCAGGATCTACAAGTTCTGATGCTGTCAATGAAGACACTACTGGTGAAGCTGCTGCTAATTTAGATGCTGATGCAGCTGGTCCATCAGGACATGCACCTCAACAAACAGTTAATAAAGCTGATTTAGTCAAGAAGTTTGTTACAGGGGAAGCACCAGTACCTTGGAGTGAAACTCCTAGAGGAAAGGAGTGGACTAAGGAATGGAACACAGTTAGTTTTGTTCCTTCTGAAAAGATTCTTGCTGAGCATCTGGCAAAAGTTGATGAAATACTGATAAATGAGGATTTCAAGACACAGCTGAGAGTTACTACATTGAGTACTAGGCACCTTCAAGGTCAACACTCAATAACTCATGCAAAGGTGAATAAAATTCAAGTAACCTTGATCCAGGAAGATATGAATGTGAAACTTGAAAAGAACAGATTTTTCAAGCCAGCCTTTGACAGAATTGCCTACATTGAGAAAACTCAGGAGAAGCAACAAACTCAAATTGAAGAAATTCTGAAAAATCAAGCTTCTCACCAAAATCAACTCAATGAGATCCAATCCTCAGTGGAATTGTTTGTCTCCCTTCTTTTACCTGCAGATGCCAAAAAGGGGGAGAAAGTGATTAAGTCCAAATGCAAATCTATTCAGACACTGAAAGGAAAAGATGATGGAAATGATGACCAGGGAAACTCTAACAAGGGTAGAGGTCAAGGTCAAGGCAAAAGACTTTCATCAAGTAAAGCTAGAATTACAAGTCAAGGAACAAGTTCTGATACTGGGAGAAGAATAAGTTCTGATACTAGTAAAAGGATAAGTTCTGGTGAACATCTGAAAATTGATGAAGAAATTTCAAAGCAGTTATTTCTTAAAGAAAATCCAGGAATGGACTTAGAAAGTCTAAAGGAAGAAGAAGCTAGACTCAAAGCAGATGGTGTCAAGACAAAATCTAAAGCTTCTGAGTTGAAAAGAAATTTCCAAAACCTAAGGGTATTGTGATAAAGGAAAGAACAAATTCTGAGGCAACCAAAGCCATATCACAAATGGAAATTGATCCAAGGTCCAAAGGTAAAGAAAAAGTTGATGAACCTGTAAAGGTTTATATGCCAGTCATGGATGAAGAAATAACTGATGATGAAGAAGATGTTAATCTTACTCTGATGCATAAGAAGATTTTTCAAACAACCTCTGACATGGCTCATGTTGTTCAGAGTAAAGATATAGTAAATTCTGATATGACAGTAAAGCAAGCAACCTCTGATATAGCTCAAGTTGGCTTGATATCAGAAGAGAAGGAAAAAGAAACCTCTGACATTTCTCATGTTAAACCTTCAAAGATACTCCTACCAGGATTCACCAAAGCTAAACAGGCTCATCCTTTGAAGACTGCAACAAGTGGTTTTGAAGCAAGAGTTGTTACAGGAAAGGAAGCAAGAGATAAATCTGGATTGGGTAGTTCTGATGAAAGAAGAGTACACAACACTACCAATGATCCAACTTCCTTAAGTGAACCAGGTGTTGGAGCAACTCCTGAAAGATTGAATCAACTTGAATCTGTACAAATGGTTTACCATACCTTCTTAAAGAACATATCTTGTTATATTTTATGACAGATGGAAGGGTATACCATATTAGGCCTAATGTTATACCACTGAAGTATTTTGAGGAATTGGAACATGTTTTATTCCTACTTCAAGTGAAAAACAGATTAACAGATAGTGCTGCAGGTTATTTAAACAGATTACATTATTATTTATTATGATTGCAAGTCATTCTGACTTCAGTTATACATTTTTTGTTTTTTTAATTGAGTAAGTTAATTGTAAATTAGTAGTGAACTCAGTAATAATATAGAGCAGTACATATAGTTTATTTAAATAAAATTCAAAATTTTGGTCAACTCTGTATTCAACATATATGTTAATTTGTAGCCTTTTATTTGTAAATATAGTAACAGCATTCTACAAATTAAGTTTAATCGTTTTGTTTTAAACTTACACTTACTACCCTGTTTATATTCATTCATTAAATATAAAATACACATACTGTCCTAAGTACAGAGATCACAATGGTGATATTGTCGAAATGAAGCCTAACTCTGCTAAGATTATAACTACTTTTCTGGGTTATAAGGCTGTGGAATTCAATCTAGAGTCTGACAAGGCATATCTGATTAGACTAGATCAGGAGATAAGAAAAACTAAGATAAATGATCTCAGAGCAGCTATTTTTCAAACTGGAGAAGATACAGTTGAATTGATAAATGCTAAAAGGAGGATGGTCAATGAACTTGAATATGCTGAGAGATGTTTGTTGAAGAATTATCTCAGAACAACTCCTGATATCAAAGAGATCAGAAATTGAAGCCAAGTCAAAGATCTACAATTGCTTAAATTCTGAAGTATATACATACTGAAGCTGTTATCAGAAATTAAAGATGGTAAAGCTGAAAGGACTGTAAGTTGTAGTTATCTAGTCAAATTCTCATGCATTTGTACTTAATGTTTTTAACATCATCAAATATCTATTGAACTTGTATATTATGCTAATTTACAAGTTGGAGGAGATTGTTAGATATATTTGATAATGTCATGTGTAATATGATTTGTGTTTACTTTTCAGATCTTACCTAACAGGACAAATCAGTACTTAACTAGAAATCAACTCTTATACTGAAGACAGAACTTAAGATATTAGAACTTAAGTTATCAGAACTTAAGTTATCAGAAGATATTTATCAGGAGATAATATCAAGACTTAAGATGACTTTCAGATAAGGCAGGCGGCTGATTGAAAGGAAAGAAGATCGAGACTAAGACAGAAATAAATATGCATGAAGAAAGAATTCTATGAAGAATAGAATACTTGGAAGAAAAGATAACTAGTTGAGATATTTTAGGAAGCAGAATTATATTTAATATCAATTAGAATTTATCTTGTAACTGTGTAGTATATAAACACAAACATAGGGTTTACACTATATGTGTTATCATTATCGAAGTTATTATTCTTTGTAACCCTAGCAGCTCTCGTGATAATTTGTTCATCACTGAGAGAGGACAATTCCATATTGTAACAGAGTTTATTGTGTTGAATAAAATCTGTGTTCTGTTACTTGAGTTCTTATATTCGATTTGATTGTAATAAACACTGTATTCAACCCCCTTCTACAGTGTGTGTGACCTAACATGATATTAATACTCATTTTGTTGTCATATCAAATTAGATATCAATACGAACTTAGATGCTCCCAACATCCCATATTGAAGTCAATATCAATCATCTATACTAATATCATCTTTGATATTTAAAAACAACCTAAATATTGTTGAGTGGCATTTATGACACTTTAGAATGCTCTAATAAGCTTTGAATTGATGCGTTTGTACTCAAGTTGTTAAGTGTTTTAAGGTGTTTTCGAGTGATTTTGCATTTCAGGCATTATCTGGGTAATCAGGTGAATTAGCATTATTTTGGTGCTTATATGGTGTCTAGGTGGTGTTGGAATAAAAGCTCGTGAAGTCTGGCTCAAGGCTGCAAGAAAAGGAAAAAGAAAAGAAATAATTTTTGGCAGAAGCCCAGCGCGCCCGCGCTGATCAAGCGCGCGGCCGCGCCAGAACTTTAGAGAGCCAGCGCCCCCGCGTTGATCAAGCGCGCGGCCGTGCTAGGTCGGGATGTAGAATTCCTGTTTTGAATAGAAGACTGATTTTCTGGGGTTCTATGCTGATCAGGGCTACTATATAAACAACTCTAGGTCATTTTTAATAAAAAAGGGAAAAAAAGAGACACTTCAGAGCTAAGGAGAAGATGAAAAGAGACCTATAGCACGAATCAACAAAGGCGAAAACGATCTAATTTATACTTGTGAATCTTTATTTTGAGTTGTAACTTTGGATGCTCGTTTATTGTTTTGTTAAACCTATACTCTTGTGTTATACTCTGTTATTAATTCGTTATAAAGACTACGTTTGTTATACCATGTTTTCATCGGAACCCACATTGATGATGAGTCCGATTATGGGCTAATCGTTATCGTGGAGTTCTAGCGGATTTATTTATGGATTTCTTTAGTTAAATTGTTTGATGCCTTAGTATGTCGTGATTACATGATATCCTAGTATTGGTTGTGCGTATTTGTCTTATGAGTGTCGCGAACTTATAAGATATTGTGTTAATTCTTAATGAAGTGAAAGTGAATTTAAGGATTTAGAACTTGCCATGCTAGCATAGGTTCATGCATTTGTTATGCGTGATTCGTAGGTAATTTTAACCATTTTACTTGCCCTGTGTAATCAAGATAGATAACTTGTGCGTAAACCATTATGTTCTCAAATTCTATAGACATATAGGGTCTCAATATAATTGGTGTTTATTCAGCTTCTATCTCTTTTGTGGATGTCTGGTAGTATGGTACTCGTGCAACGAAAGTTGGCGTTTATCAGTTTCGTGTTGTCTGATTAGTGTCATCACCATTGCATGCTAAGGTTAAGATAAATAAGGCTATTGAATGAAGTATTTAATGAAGTTGGAATCCCATGTTTGTCATATATATTCATTCAGTCAATTTTAATCTCGTAGGTATAATTATTAGTTTAAATCTTAGTTATAAACAATCTCAAATTTTTATCATCTTAGCATTGAATAATAACCATACATTGTTGCTTAAGTGCGTGAATTAATTAGTTAACCAATACAGTCTCTGTGGGAACGAATCAGAAAAGATTCTATACTACTTGCGAACTCGTATACTTGTGTGTATTATTAGCGCGTGTTTAGCGACTAACAAGTTTTTGGCGCCGCTGCCGGGGACTGTAGTGTTAATTTATAGTTTATGTGCTTTCCATCAGTGATCGTTAAAGTTCATTGACTCGGACATTGTTACTTATTTGTTCCTTGTTTTATTTCAGGTACTCTAGCGAGGGTGTATGCATACGCGTTCGCGTACTCGTAAGAGAACACTGGACAAAGCCGAGGAAGAACTTGTGGGAGTTCGTAAGGAAGTTTTTGAGGAAGAAAAGAAGGTAGAAGAAAAAGAGAAAGTCGAAGAACTAGCTTTAATAGAGATGGGTGATCAAGCAGAAAATCCGAAGGCTTTGATGGGTTATTCTCAGCCTAAGATTAATGACATTCAATCAAGCATCATCAGACAAGCCATCAGGGCTAAAAGTTTTGAGATCAAGTCAAGCACGATACAGATGATACAGAACTCAGTTCAGTTTTAGGGTTCTCCTGCTGAAGACCCCAACATGCACATCAGGGATTTCATCGAGATCTACGACACTTTCAATTTTAATGATGTGACTGAAGATGCTATCAATCTATGCCTCTTCCCATTCTCTCTAAGGGACAATGCTAAGAGCTGGTTACACTCTCTACCAGCAGGGTCTATCACCAAGTGGAAAGATCTTGCTCAAAAGTTCCTCAATAAATTCTTCCCTATGGCAAAGACTGCTGCAATCAGGAATGCTCTTACTCAGTTTGCTCAGCAAACTATAGAATCTATGTGTGAGGCTTGGGATCGATATAAGGAGATGCTAAGGAAGTGCCCACACCATGGCATGCCTGATTGGATGATTATCAACTATTTTTTTAATGGATTGGGTGCTATTTCTAGACCCATGCCTGATGCAGCATCAGGAGGAGCCTTGTGGGCTAAAAGCTATAATGAAGCTTATGAACTTATTGAACCGATGGCTGCTAATGAATACCAGGATCCTTCCCAGAGGTTGACTTAAGGAAAAGTTGCAGGAATTTTGGAGTTGGACGCACAACTGCTATCACTGCCCAACTTAAGGCTTTGATGATGAAGGTGGACACTTTGGCTAATTATGGAGTTAATCAAATCGCTAGTGTCTATGAGCTCTGTGCTGGAGCCCATGAGACTGATCAGTGCGCAATTTCTAGTGAATCAACTCAGTATGTGAGCAACTTCCAAGGATCGTAGCAACTAGTGCCAGCCACCTATCATCCCAATAACCGCAATCATCCTAATTTCAGCTGGAGCAACACTCAGAATGCGGTTCAATAGCCCTATCAACAATATCTAGCTAAGCATTACAACCCCCCTCATTTTCAGCAACCTCAATATACATCAAAGCAACAACTCCAGTCGTAACAAGCCAAAGAAAAATCCGAATTAGAGGAGTTGAAGCTTATGTGCAAAAGTCAAGTTGTTTCTATCAAGACCTTGGAAAATCAAATTGGGCAAATTGCCAATGCCCTGCTAAATCATCATCCTGGTACACTACCCAGTGGCACTGAAGTGCCAGGAAAGAGGGAAGCTAAGGAGCAGGTAAAGGCAATCACTTTAAGGTCTGGGAAGGTTGTAAATCCCAAACAAACTCATGTGTTGACTGAAGAATCTAAGGCTGAGAAAGAAGTAGAGCAACAGGAAGTAGAAGTGGAACCAAGGAAGACTACTATTGAGCACACTCCTCCTGAGGGTAATACAGGGGAGGAGCAGATATATCCTCCACCTCCTTCTCCCAAGCGGCTGTAGAAGAAAAATATAGACAAGAAATTTGAGAAGTTTCTGGAGGCGTTCAAGAAACTTCATATCAACATACCTTTCGCTGAGGCTCTTGAGCAGATGCCTAGTTATGAGAAGTTTATGAAAGGTATTCTATCTCGGAAGGTGAAGCTAGATGATTTAGAGACAGTCGCTCTCACGGAGGAATGCAGTGCTGTGCTGTAACAGAAATTACCTTCGAAGCTTAAGGATCCTGGAAGCTTCACTATTCTGTGTATTATTGGAAAAGTATCTTTCGATAGATGCTTATGTGATTTGGGAGCTAGCATGAATCTGATGCCTTTGTCAATCTTCAAGCAGCTGGACTTTCCTGATCTAAAACCGACTTATATGACCTTGCAGTTGGCTGACCGTTCTATTACATATCCATGAGGTATTGAGTACAGTGCAGAGGCTATTATGATGGTGATTGAGCAGCCCGCGAGGAAGGTGGGTCAGGGCACTTGGAACGATAAGACTCCGGAGGACTTTGATTTGGATCTCATCATTCCTACTCTCTGTGTGCCTGAGACTCATTGAAAGTTCAAGAGGGGCACTACTAACTACTCCTCGTTCCCTCTTTCATGCATAAACAGGTTTGCACGGGCCTGGAACTCGTTTATTTGTGCTAACATCATGCCATCTTCGCATGTGCATGGGATTACTGTGGAGTGTGCTCGTCTGCTATAGGGTATTCTTCAGAGTGACTAAATTGATTTGGGGATGATGATATATCAGGGGATTTTGAGATTTTTGAGAGGAGGTACTGCAAGAGCTATTCCATATACATCTGTTGTGACGAAGTTGTGCGTGGCGGTTGGTGTTCATTGGCTAGCACATGAGCAGCTACAGCTTCCCAGTGCTCCTATCGACAATTCTACACTGTTGAGCATGCAGGAGTGGTATAGAGGGAAGCCCGATCCTAAGGGGCTTGGGTATTCATATGATCATCTGCCAGGTGGTGTGCCTATGGAAGCAGCTATGGTAGAAGGTTCTCAGTATGCCCATTGAGCAGCTTGGAGAGCTCATCATGGAGAGGAGGCTGGTTCGTCATAGCAGCAGCAACAGTAACAGGAGGCAGCAGGAGCAGAGATGGGAGCTGGTTTGAGTTCGACGCAGTATAGGCGTCTCGCAAGGAGGATGGATGCTATGCATGATATCCTTAGTCGGTTTGCACACGATCTCACCAGGCACTTGGGACAACTTTCAGAGCCACCAGTGCTGACATCTAGTGGCCATTTTTAGGTGAGGATTCCATGTATCCGCCTCCAGACACAGCTTAGACTCCACCCGTTGAAGGTGAGGATTCTGATTCACAGTAGGTATGCTTGATTCCTTACTATTACCTTCACCGAGGACAGTGAATATTTTAGGTTTGGGGGTAGTTGTTGAAGGAATAGTTTGTGTGAGTCTCATATAGTTGCATATTCATGATAGTTTAGTTCATATAGTTTGCATATTTTTTCATGTAGTTTTTTTTATAGTTTTTTATGGTAGTTGTTTATATAGTTTCATGCATGTGCATTATAACATGATCCCTTAGATAATTTTTCCGGTTGACTTGTGATATTGCTACTAGTGTAGTGATGTCGTGTTTAGAGATGTTAAGTCATATCAAGTTGATTTGCATGCTAGAGACACTTGTATTTCACTAAGTCTTATAGGTTACTAGAGTGCTAGATCATAGTCATGGTTTGTTTGTTTGTCGAGGTTTAATCGCTTGTTTATATTTAGAATTTAGGATATTCTCTTAATAATAAAAGATATGGATATTTAAAAATTGGAGAAAATTGGATTTCATTGCTAATTGTGTGGCTAGGTGTCAAATGGCTAGTAGCCGACTCATATTGATATGAGTAGACTAGGGTTGAACGAGATGAAGCGAAACACACTTGTTCAGAAATCTGTTAAAAAAAAGAGAAGACAAAAAAAAGAGAAAAAAAGAAAAAAAAAAGAATAAGTGTTATGTATAATTGATCATGAGTGGGCTCTTTAGTACTCGAGTTATTAAGTTCTTAGGGGATTTTGTGCCCAGTGACCTAAGGCTTTTATAGTCTGGGATCCGCTAACCCAACGCTCGCTACATGGGTACTATTGTATAAGACTTCTGTGGACCTCACTCATTGCACGATCAAATAAGCATAATTGTGTTGTTTTATTGTGAATAAAAGCGTGAGTCCATGTTAAACTCCGATATAAGAATTGAAGTGTTATAAGTTATTTTGAGTCTAGCTTTTATTCTATTTATAAACTTGCGATTGTTTTGATAAGTAGTGAGTCATGATTGTTGATCTAGTTTCGATAGTACATCTGTAAGCATTTGCACACATGCACATCTCTAGTTTGTAAGTTGATTTGTATGATTTAGTTGATCTTTATGCGAGTAATTGCATTTGCTGAGGTATTGCTTGTTGATTGGTTTAGTTATTCTATGGGGATCATTGCATTCATATTAGTTGCATTCATGTATTTTTATTTCTTGTTCTTTGAGTCTGTTTATGCTTGAGGACAAGCATCGATTCAAGTTTGCGGGTATGTTGAGTGGCATTTATGACACTTTATAATGCTCTAATAAGCTTTGAATTGATGCGTTTGTACTCAAGTTGTTAAGTGTTTTAACGTGTTTTCGAGTGTTTTTGCATTTCAGGCATTATCTGGATAATCAGGTGAATTAACACTGTTTTGGTGCTAATATGGTGTATATGTGGTGTTGGAATAAAAGCTCGCGAAGTTTGGCTCAAGGCTGCAAGAAAAGGAAAAAGAAAAGAAATAATTTTTGGCAGAAGCTCAGCGTGCCCGCGCTAATCAAGCGCGCGGCCGCGCCAAAACTTCAGAGAGCCAGCGCCCCCGCGCTGATCAAGCGCGCGGCCGTGCCAGGTCGGGATGTAGAATTCCTGTTTTGAATAGAAGACTGATTTTCTGGGGTTCTATGCTGATCAGGGCTACTATATAAACAACTCTAGGTCATTTTTAATAAAAAAGGGAAAAAAAGAGACACTTCAAAGCTAAGGAGAAGACGAAAAGAGACCTATAGCACGAATCAACAAAGGCAAAGACGATCTAATTTATACTTGTGAATCTTTATTTTGAGTTGTAACTTTGGATGCTCGTTTATTATTTTGTTAAACCTATACTCTTGTGTTATACTCTGTTATTAATTTGTTATAAAGACTACGTTTGTTATACCATGCTTTCATCGGAATCCACGTTGATGATGAGTCCGATTATGGGCTAATCATTATCGTGGAGTTCTAGCGGATTTATTTATGGATTTCTTTAGTTAAATTGTTTGATGCCTTAGTATGTCGTGATTGTATGATATCCTAGTATTGGTTGTGCGTATTCGTCTTATGAGCGTCGCGAACTTATAAGATAGTGTGTTAATTCTTAATGAAGCAAAAGTGAATTTAAGGATTTAGAACTGGCCATGCTAGCATAGCTTCATGTATTTGTTATGCATGATTCATTGGTAATTTTAACCATCTTATTTTCCCTGTGTAATCAAGATAGATAACTTGTGCGTAAACCATTATGTTGTCAAATTCTATAGACATATAGGGTCTCAATATAATTGGTGTCTATTCAGCTTCTATCTCTTTTGTGGATGTTTGGTAGTATGGTACTCGTGCAATGAAAGTTGGCGTTTATTAGTTTTGTGTTGTCTGATTAGTGTCATCACCATTGCATGCTAAGGTTAAGAACAATAAGGCTATTGAATAAAGTATTTAATGAAGTTAGAATCCCATGTTTGTCATATATATTCATTCAGTATATTTTAATCTCGTAGGTATAATTATTAGTTTAATTCTTAGTTATAAACAACCTCAAATTGTTATCGTCTTAGCATTGAATAATAACCATACATTATTATTTAAGTGCGTGAATTAATTAGTTAACCAATACAGTCTCTGTGGGAACGAACTAGAAAAGATTCTATACTACTTACGAACTCGTATACTTGTGTGTATTATTAGCGCGTGTTTAGCGACTAACAAATATCCACATCAATTAGAAACTGAATCAAAACTGTATATCACCTTTAATTCAAAGCAGAAACACTGGATAATCATTTATTATATGATTATTAAAAGAAATATGATAATTTAGATTGGAATCTATCTCCGACGGCGTACTATCACATGCTGATCAGCCCGTGTGATAGCACTGGATCATGATTCGTAGAACCATGTCCCAAAACACGACTACTCAAACAAAAGGTAATATATCTCCCTGTGGCATAAGTTGTGTCATAATATTTCATATAACACTTGGCCCTCCGCTGGACCGTCCGCCCCGGTCACTTATGCAGTCATCAAATCTTAAAACCTTTAATTAAAAAAGGGTCATAATAATTAACACCCAAAATAATTTTATTCCCCCATTTACTTGGGTAGGAATACTCGCAACCAAATTATTTTTCTCAAAATCCAAAACATTTATAAATCCAGTAATTTGATAAGCGAAACACTTACCTATTCCGAACATAGAATAGAAGAGAGTACTTGCATAATAAGCATTTAATTCAGCAACATGTAAAACATTTATCTATTCTAAACTGAGAATAGGGAAAGCAATACTTGCATAATAGGATTCAAAATAAATATCACTTGAACAATAAGTGAGTATAGGGATACTTTCCTTTGAGATTTAGCAGTTAGTCACACTCGCAATAACACAATCCCTCATTCTGACATCTCATGGCATCACCATTTTTCCTTTCGATAATTCACTGATGTGCTGTTCCTGCGATTGCTAGAAGCCAGATATCCAATACCATTCATTTTCATTCTTCCCAATGTTTGGTCTGATCAACTCGAATGATCTGCATCTATAATTAAAAGATACAGTTTTTATCTCCTAAACGATAATTACTCAAAGAACTGCGCATCAAAACCCTATCGTCTACCCATACGATAGCCCACACATAAGGGAAACAATCAAATACAAGAATTTTGGCTCAAATACACATGCAATTAACATAACATATAAACATATAATCCACGTATCACATAATTCATATAACACATGTCTCGGTTCATCAAAAGGTTCGACTCGATATTTTCAAACTGAAATCGGGTCAAAATACGTCTTTTTGGTAAATACGCAACTCAGAATTAACTTGCAAAACAAACGACATTCCGAAACAAAAACATTTGGGTCTTGAAAGTATTTTTAATGAAAGCGGGATATTTTTCTAAGTCTAGACGCATTCGGTTCGTATTAAACGGACGAACAGTCTATTTTCTATAAATAAAATTAGAATAATTCAATTAATAATAATATTAATTAAATATTCAATACACTATAAATATTTTTAAGAGGTCAAAATAATTTTTTCCAATTATTTATCTTAATTATAAATAATTATACTTTATTTAACTAATTATAAATAAAATTAACTAATTAAACGAATTAATTAATTAATTAAATCTATAAATAATAAATTATATTAAATTATAAATAATTGAATCAAGTTGGATTTTTTTGAAAATATTAAAAGAAAATAACTTTGGAATTTAAAATAATTTAGTTAATTATTTAAAATAAATAACTAAATAAATTTTGAAATTAAAAATGGAATTTTAGAATTTAAAAAATGAATTATGAATTAAATTTTAAAATAAAATGCAGAAACAGGTTTACTGATTCGGGCTTGGGGGAAAACGGATCAAAGGGTTAGGGTTTGAGCAACCGGAGTTCATGAAGAACTCGGCCGGAAACTGGGGAGAAATCCCAGAAACCGGCGAGTTTCTTCAACTCCCGGCGAGTCTCAATCACTACCTAATCGGCTAGATTTTTGGGTGGTTTCTCGCCCAAACCGTTCGACTCTTCGTCAACATATCAACAACAATAACAGCCACAACACACGATGAACAGTTCATCAATTCCGACTATGAACATACAAATTCCGGCGAGCTTGGTTATACAATCCGGCAACCATCAATTTTCCAGAAAACATCACCAAATTTCACACTGAATAACACAAAATAATGCTGGGAATCATTACACTCTATTCCACCCATCCAAAATAACAATCAGTTCAAGAATAATCTGGAACATTCGAAAATAAAAATAGCAAAACCCGTATACTCGACTTTCATCATTTAGAAATAAAAAAATCAACATAAATACATGAATTGATTCTTTGAATCATTTTAAAGCTATTTATAACCTCAAAAATGATCGACAATCAACAGAAATCAAAAAGCCAAATTCGACTCAAGAACACAAAAATCGATTTTCTAAAATAAATCACCTCGATTGATGAAAGTGGTACCAAAAGAACGGGCTCATCGAGATGATTAATTTACTATATAGAACATCAAGAATGGATTCCTAGAACTCCCAAAATCATTGAATCTTTGAGAAGAAGAAGATTATACCCCAAAAATCTGTTTTTCTATTTTCTTATTTTTGATAACTATGAAAATAATAAACAAAATTCAGTTATTTATATTTTTGGAAAAATAAATACCCCAAAATCAATTAAGGGTGTTTTTATCCCTTAATTAAAATAATTACGCCCAAAAATAATAATTATGGGGAATAATTTTAAAAGTAATAAAATATAAAATTTATATCAAAATTTCCCAAAAATTATGAATAATTCAAAAATGCAAAGGTACTAAGTATTTGAAATACGTATTATTCTATAAAAATAAAAACATGAATTTTTTGGGCTTTGCCGTCCCGGTGGGGTCCCGGTTCGTTGATTTTTGAGAAACCGAAACGATACCTAAATTAACAGAAAACCCCGAAAATACATAGAATGCATACAGACGCATATAAAACGAGATAAAACCAGTACCTCGATAAAAATGTTGATAAAAAAGCTAATAAACATTTGTCCAAATTGCGTATAATTTTATTTGAATACATTTTATACACGTAACGAGTATCTGAAAATAATCTGGTCCTTACGGGACCACACATAAATCCACCGCATGTTAAATCATGGCAAGACACAGTTTTAAATACTATTAAACACATAATAATTCATGTTAGGTCACACACACTGTAGAATGGGGTTGAATACAGTGTTTACTACAATCAAATCAAATATAAGAACTCAAGTAACAGAACACAGATTTTATTCAACACAATAAACTCTGTTACAAGGAACTGTTCTCTCTCAGTGATGAACAAATTATCACGAGAGCTGCTAGGGTTACAAAGAATAATATCCTCCAATAAGATAATACCTTTAGTGTAAACCCTATGTCTGTGTTTATATACTATACAGTTACAAGATAATCTTCTAATTGATATCAAATATAATTCTGCTTCCTAATATATATCAATCAGTTATCTTTTCTTCCAAGTATTCTATTCTTCATAGAATTCTTCTCCATGCATATCTTTTCTTATGTTTGTCTTGATCTTCTTTCCTTTCAATCAACTGCCTTCCTTATCTAAACGTCTCCTTAAGTCCTGATATTATCTCCTGATAAATATCTCCTGATAACTTAAGTTCTGACAACTTAAGTTCTGATATCTTAAGTCCTGACTTCAGTATAAGTACTGATTTTCAGTTAAGTACTGATTTGTCCTGTTAAGTAAGATCTGAAAAAACTAAACACAAATCATTATTAGAGATGACATCACAAATATATCTAACAATCTCCCCCAACTTGTAAATTAGCATAATATATAAGTTCAACAAATATTTGATGATATCAAAAACATTATGTACAAATGCATGAGAATTTGACTAGATAACTACAACTTACAGTCCTTATAGCTTTACCATCCTCAAAGTCTGATTTCAGCTTCAGTCTGTATATCCTTCAGAATTTAAGTAGTAGATCTTTGAATTGGCTTCAATTTCTGATCTCTTTGATGTCAGGAGTTGTTCTAAGATAGTTCTTCAACAAACATCTCTCAGCATACTCAAGTTCATTGACCATCCTTTTAGCATTTTTCAGTTCAACTGTATCTTCATCAGTTTGAAAGATAGCAGCCCTGAGATCATTTATTTTAGCTTTTCTTATATCCTGATTCAGTCTGATTATAAAGGCTTCACCAGACTCCAGATTGAATTCAAGTCCCTTAATACCAGAAAATGTAGTGATGATCTTTGCGGTATTAGGCTTCATTTCAACAATTTCTCCACTGTGAGATCTATACTTAGGACAGTATGGGCTGTCAGTATGACGACTGAGAATTTTTTTCGACGTAATTAAGTCAATAAAGTATGTTTTATGTGATGTGATTATGATTATGTGATTAAGTGTTGATTAATTATCTTTGCTGTATATTAGAATATAAGAGCGTAAGTAAAAACGTTCCAATTTAAAGAGTCAGCTTAGGAGTTAAGCTATGGTTTCGGGCCGTCAGGTAGAACGGAACCTGACTTAATAAGGATATAAAAAATATAAAATGGGAATTGTGTGTGATTGAGTGAAATGAATGTTTAAATAAAGTATTTCGTCCTAAGTGACGTGTCGGTCGATAGTGATAATGAGAAGCGTAATCGAAACGCTGAGCGCCGGGCCGTCAGGCTGAACGTGACCCGGTACGCGTAAAAAGGGGTAAAGAATTAAAGAAGGATAAATTCTATGATCAGACCTGAGTCGTTATGTGATCGTATATGTGTGATTTCTTGTCTGTGTGCATGACTATGTGCTCTGTGACATTTTTATGAATTCAAAGGAATTATTTGATTTAGATAAAGGTTTATTTAAACTTCGCGCATTTTTATAAAATTATCTGAGTAAGATAAAAACATGGGATTTGTTTTGTTATCTTCATAATAGTCTTAGGGACTTTCTAAAAATAATGAATGGATTTATTTGGTAGACATTGCATTTTAAATTGATTTTTATGTGGAAAAATGTTATTATTAGCACGAACTTGCGAAAATCATATAAAATCAACCGTTCGCTCAAAAATCTATTATGAGTAATGGTTGAAAAGCTAATTTCAATGTCTACGTATTAAAATTGTCAATTGCAATAATTTTCTACTTTCTGAGAAAGATATATTTTATATTTGATTTTTATCTTAATTAAGTAAAATGAAAAGGGTTAATCAAATAAATGAGGGAATTAGTTAATTACTAAAATGCCCCGGCCCTCTAGTCTTATATAAACTCCTTTCCTCCTCCTTCCTCTCTTTTCCACCCGACCACACTCTCATTCTCTCTTTTCGCTCATCTCTCTCACTCTCGAAGCTCTCTCTTCTCTCTCTCTCTATTCCACTCAATATATCACTCTTCTACACTTGATTTTTTATGGATTCTTCCATGGAAATTCATTCCTGTTCCATATATGAGCTTTAATCCTATTGCATGTATAGTTTGATACTTGCATGTAGGTTGGGTGTGTTTGTGTAGGTTCGGCTATGCCGAATTATTGCTTTATAAGATCAAGATGAAGTGAACTTGTGGTGATCATGTTTTGTATGTGTTTGTTTCTGTAATTTTAGAAATAATCGGAGGTTTTATGGTAGGATACCATCGAATGAGGGCACCACCGTGAGGCCACCGCCACCAGTGATGAACTCCGGTGAACCGGTGGTTAGTAATGATGTAACCACTGAACGCTACTACATCAAACTTGTTCTTTTGATTATTGCATGTGTTGATTTTGAAAACCCGAATGGTCTTGGTTTTTAGAATTTGTTGATTTGATTTTGATTATGGGTTGATATTAGGATGATTTTTGATTTAAGAATTAAGAAAATCATTTGCATGTGTTGTTTTTTTTGAAAACCCCGAATGGTATCTTGGTTTTTAGAAGATCAAAAATGATTTTTAGTAATGATCATGACTTGTTGATGTTCATTCTTGGAAATTAGTGAAGTTTGGATGATAAAATTACTTAATGTTTGCATGCATGTACCAAAAAGGGTTATGTTCTTTTGTGATTTAAGTATGTTAATTGATAACAATGATTCTATGATAATTGGACTTGTATATTTGATTGGATGCAAAATTTGGGAATGCATGGTGAAGGTTTTGGTTCGACCTTGTGCTAATAAAAAGAGAATTGATTTTGTGACTTGATTTTGGGATAATTGAGGTTTAACTAGAAAGTAATGAGATTGCATGTTGATTTAAAAGAGGAATTATTAATGAATGTTTTGGTTTAATTGTGATTGTGGTTAAGGCTGAATGGTCTATAGTACTTAAAAGGGGTCAATTCTAGTTTAGATGCTTGTTTTGATCATAGAGATTAATTAAGGATTGTATGTGAGATTTTTGCTTAATTGGCTATATTTTGTTCGAATTAAAGTATATAGAAATGAGAAGATTTATTTGTACTATATATGGTTGTCGTGTCGGTTTAAAGATAACTTTAGGATCGATACTGCAAGTTTTGCCGTTTATTTATTCGTATAAGAATTTCTAGTAAAAAGAGCTATGTGTACTAATATAAAGTATGATTTGACTTCGAATGAAATAAGGATGTTTATAAGATGGTGATCGAGTCTATATAGGTGTAAAAGGTTAAGAGTAAAGTTATATGTCGTGTGATGTGCTATGTGCTTATGTGTATAAGATATATTCGTATACTCGGGTCAAGAAAATAATCGAGTTATCGTATTGAGTGATCGTTTGGGGAACGAGAGTTGAGAACTGATTAAGATTTTGGTTTTTATTGTAGATTCGGAGCATGAGGGCATTCAGTCTAGGAAAGGAAAGGGTATACTAGGTGGCAGTAGTTCAACCTTCAGGAAAGCAAATTCAGGCAAGTAACTCTCATTATTTGTGAAAATGGTTATAGAGAGGTTATTGTTCATACCATGTAGACTATGGGATTGTTACTTAATGAACCCCTGTTAATGACTTGAGATACCCTGTGTTCGATCTTGATAAACTGTTATTGATAAGCTTACTGATTCAACCCTTTGGTAGCCTGTCCTTTCTGTTCAAGTTATTTATTAAGCCATGAATTATATTGACCCCTATAATTATCCTTGCTAACCCTATTTAATGATACCTTATTTCCCGATGACCCTATTGATCCCTAAACAGATGTTGATCCTTCTAACTTAAGTACCTTGATATCCTTGTTACAGAATCCTTAAGAATTGTTCCTTGCTTATCTTGGAATCACTCCCTGAACTCTGTTTTCTTAAAATTTGACTTAAGAATGAGTTTTGACTCGAAAGAGTCTGAATGATTTCATATTCTTGGTAATGATAAAATGGATTTTAGAAAACCTATTCGTTTTTTTTCCAACTCAAGGTTTTCCAAACGAATTCCTGATGGATTGGATTGGGACGTAAGAGGCTAGTGGGACTAGTCCAGTCATGGTAAGAGGCTAGCGGGGCTAGTCCAACTTAAGGCTGAAATTATGCCGATTGGTACCTTAAAGACCGGATGGAGGTCGGTACGGGCTGATCACCCGTATTATAATGAAATGGAAAAATAAAAGTGATCCAGTCAAGGGTTCTAATTGATTATTTAAAAAGGGAACTGAAACTTTTTCTTCAGTAAATTGATTCTTGAAAATGAAAATGGTTTATATTGTTTTGAAAAGAGTTGATTGTGTTGATGTGAAGCTTAAAGCTCGAGAACCCTGAATTTAATTTGTTGATCATAAAATTTGATTCCATATAAGTGAAATACTGTTGCTTTCCTCTTTCTGAAAGATCTATTCTGATCCTTTAATGATTTGTGATGAATTTCGGCTGTCATTCTGCATTGAGCCTTGTTCCTTGAAAGCCCCACATTATCCTTCATAACCTTTCCTTGACCCTAAAGCTGGAAATCTACCACCTAGAACAAATAAAGTAGAATGCCCTGAGTTTGGTAAAGTATATTGTGAATTTGATATCGTAGAACTGTTTTATAGTTACTTGCTGAGTTTTATACTCATATGTTTTGTTTTAATCTAACCATGGCAGTTAAGCAAGATGATGGCCAGGCCTAGGCGCACTGCTCGTAAGAGCGTACCTGGTGGTCCCTATCGTGTTGAGGGATTCCGGTTGCCAGAGCAGGTAGTGGTATTTTTGAGTGAGCACGTGCCTAGAAGGAAATCTGTAAAGATACAATGGGTTATCTGTCGGTTCCCAGCCAGAATCGATCTTGTCTATTTAATAATATTTTTGGGTTGTAAGTTATATTTTATGATTGGTAGTTGTAATCTTGTCTCATACCTTATCCTGTTTGATCCTGTTAGTATTTAATCGGGGTTTATGCATATTTAATTATTAGAATTAAGGTGTGGGGGTCCTCATTTCCTAACCCCGAGATTGAGGGCGTCACAAGTTGGTATCAGAGCTACATGATCTAGTCCCTAAGACAAGTTAGGAATAATAAAAAGGGGGTATTTTGGGTATATGTATATCGCGAGAGAGTTCTACTCATATATAATTGAGTTAGACTATTAGGTATAGTCTAAGGAAAGTGTTTATTAGTGCACTGGAAACTAGAGTTAGGGCGTGAGTAAGCTGGAAGCTTTATTTAACCCTAACATTGTTTATTTGCTGTTGTTTTGTGTTTTCTCTCAGGATCCTAGTAGTGGTAGTGACTCGGACTCAGAGATTAGTTTGACCGGTACCCCAGTGGACCCCATTCCACCCTCTCCAGAGGAGCCTGTGTATGTTAGTTCAGACCGAGTGGAGGACCCTTCTGAGAGTAGTGAGATCCCTATGCAGATTTCACCCTTGAGGCCAGATTCAGAGACCCCTGCCCCTGAGCCAGAGTCTGAGATGCCTAAGACTGTACCTGTCAGTGTTGGTGGCAAGTTAGCCCAGGATCGAGACTTTGTTTACTCCCGCATTCCTGATTTGGGTGCTTTGGTGGATAGGTTGATTCGAGACTCTAGGCAGAGGACTTCAGTAGTGATGGAGGAGTGGAGAGCTAGGATTCAGTTGGTGGAGCAGGTTGCCAGAAAGAGATTGGATGAGGGACCATCCACTAGTGATGCTGATGCTGAGGCCCGGAGGCTTCATAAGATCATTCGCTGGATGTTGGTTGTGTTGAGAGAGATTCTGGATGATTAGACGGGACGGTTGGTTGAGCCCGTAGATTGTTGTTTTTCAGCGCCAGTAGGCTTTGGGATACTTGGTCAGATACCGGGATCCCTCTTTCATTTATCTTGTTGTATTTCAGAACTATGTTGTAGCAGTAGCTGTTAGAAGTTAGGGGTAGATAGGGGGATATTTTCCAGTTTTTCCTATATTTAACCCTGCTATATTATTGTACCTTATTTTAGAACTTGTGATAGCCAGACTTATCTTTATGTACCCTTGTTTAAATAAATCCATTGTCTTGTTTTCCATTGTGCACCCGAAATATCTCATAAACTGTTCTAAATATCATGTTTCTATACAACCATGTTTTCGTATAACCATGTTTAAAGATCGTAAAACCCTATTTTGTGCCTTGATAAAACAACACTGATATGAGAATTATGTAGTATTATGATTACATGTGCAAAATTGGGTAAAACTTAAAAACCCACAAAAGAGATTTTATGGAAACTGTTGTTATATATGCCATGCCATCATATTGCTAAATAATTGCTCAATCAGGTTTGTAAGAAATGGCCAACTCACCAGATCACCAAGAAGAAGAAATTCCCACCCAAGACCCAGAAGTAAACCCAGAAACCACCATGATGAGCAGACTTGCTAAGCTTTTGCAACAACCTGTGGCCCCTAAAGTTGGAAATTTCAAACATTTTCAATCTGTTCATCCCCCAGAGTTCTTAGGTTTTCCAGACCCGATTAAAGCACAGTCATGGTTGAGAGAAATGGAAAAAGCTTTTGAGTTAGCAGAAGTTAAGGACGACAAGAAAGCCCAGTATGCAAGTTATTACCTTAAAGATGAAGCAAGTTTCTGGTGGGAGTCTTCAAAGGCGTTGTTGGAAGGTAAGGAATTAACATGGGAGAAGTTCACTGAAATGTTTCTGGAGAAGTATTTGCCGAGCTATATGCAAGATCAGTTGGAAATGAAATTTCTGGACCTTAGACAAGAGGATATGTCAGTAGCGGAATATGAAGTGAAATTCTCGGAGTTGTCTAGATTCGTACCTGAGTATGTGAATACAGAAGCAAAGAAGGCTAAGAGGTTCCAACAGGGACTTAAGCCGTGGATTAGGAGTCAAATAGCATTGTTAGAGATCAAGAATTATGCTGCCTTGGTTCAAAAGGCAATGATAGTGGAAGGTGAGCGTGAAGCTGCAAGGAGAGAAAATGAAGGAAGAAAGAGGAAATTTGAAAGCTCAAAGCAAGAGCAAGGAAGTTCAAAGTTTAGAGGGAAGTTTGGCAAGAATGGTGGAGGTCAGAACCAAAAAATTCAGAAGTTTAAACCCGGTAACGGAGCTCAGAAGAACCGTTTCCAGAAAGCAGGACAACCGGGGAAGGATAACAGACCCCAGATTCAAGAATGCAAGAATTATGGAAAGAGACACCCGGGAAGGTGTAATAAGTTGGATGTGACATGTTTTAAATGCAACCAGAAGGGACATTACTCTTCAGAATGCCCAAGTGGAGCGAGGAAGCCTGACTTGGCTTGTTTCAAGTGTGGTAAAGTGGGCCATATGACCAGGAATTGTAAGGAGCTTGTTTAGAAGGCTAATGTTCTTGGGATTACTGGACCGCCGTCTCTCCCAGCACCACCAGCTCAACCCAGAGCTAGGACCTTTAATATGACAATGAAAGATGCGGTGCAAGATGTGGACGTGGTAGCAGGTATGCTTGTTATTAACTCAGTAGAAGTAAAAGTTTTGATGGATTCTGGAGCAACTAGATCTTTTATCTCTGAAAGTATTCTTGATAAGTTAAATTGTGTTGCGTACCCTCTAGAACCTAATTTGATTATAGAGGTAGCAAATCAAGAGAAAGTTATTGCTAGCAAAGTTTATCCCGATTGTGATGTGACTATAGAAGGTCGGCACTTTTCTGCTGACTTAATCCCCTTTAAGTTAGGAGAATTTGAGGTTATACTAGGAATGGATTGGCTGTCAAACCATGAAGCGCAAATAGAATGTAAAATTAAAAAAGTGAAGTTAAGAACCAAGGATGTTGAAGAGGTGATATTTAAAGGAAAGAGGCAAGAGAAGAAATTCCTAACGCCTATTGAGGCGAGAAGATTAATACGACAAGGATGCGAAGTTTATTTGGCTCATGTCATGGATGTGGAGAAAGAATCCGTAAGGATCGAGGATATTCCGATAGTAAGAGATTTTCCGGAAATATTTCCTGATGAATTGCCTGGACTACCTCCAGACAGAGAGATCGAGTTTACGATTGATTTGGATCCTGGAACGGAACCAGTATCGAAAGCTCTCTATCGTATGGCGCCAGTTGAAATGAAGGAATTGGCAGCTTAGTTGCAAGAATTGTTGGATAAAGGAGTAATCCGACCGAGTGTATCCCCGTGGGGCGCACCGGTGTTGTTTGTAAAGAAAAAGGATGGGAGTATGAGGTTGTACATTGATTATCGCAAAATAAATAAGTTGACGATCAAGAATAAGTACCCTCTACCGCGGATCGATGAATTGTTTGACCAGTTAAAAAGAGCTTCGTGTTTCTCCAAGATTGATTTAAGATCTGGGTATCATCAATTAAAAATTAAAGCGGAAGATATACCCAAGACAGCGTTCCGAACGAGATATGGGCACTATGAGTTTTTGGTAATGGCGTTTGGATTGACAAATGCGCCAACCGCATTTATGGATCTTATGAACAGAGTGTTCAAGCAATATTTGGATAAGTTCGTTATTATATTTATCGACGATATACTGATTTACTCCAAGACGGAAGAAGATCATAAGGAGGATTTGAGGATTTACTTGGAAATTCTGAGGAAAGAAAAGCTGTACGCTAAGTTTTCAAAGTGTGAATTTTGGTTAAAGGAAGTGCAATTTCTTGGTCATGTAGTTAATAAAGAAGGAATCAAAGTGGACCCAGCCAAGATAGAAGCTGTAATGAATTGGGAAAGACCCAAGACTCCTACGGAAGTTAGAAGTTTTCTGGGATTAGCCGAATATTACAGGAGGTTTGTGCAAGATTTTTCTAAGATTGCTGTCCCATTAACGAAGTTGACAGGAAAGAACGAGAAATTTGTATGGACGGAAAAGTGCGAGAAAAATTTTCAAGAGTTAAAAAATAGGTTGGTAACCGCCCCAGTGTTAGTGTTACTAGATGAAAAAGGGGAATTTGTGATATTTAGTGATGCTTTATATAAAGGACTTGGATGTGTGTTAATGCAACATGGAAAGGTAATAGCATACGCATCAAGGCACCTTAAGTCGCACGAGCAGAAGTATCCAACGCATGATTTTGAATTGGCAGCAATTGTGTTTGCCCTTAAAATTTGGAGGCATTATTTGTACGGGGAAAAGTGCGAGATTTATACAGATCATAAGAGTTTAAAATATATCTTCACTCAAAAGGAATTGAATATGAGACAAAGAAGGTGGTTAGAATTAATCAAAGATTATGATTGTGCGATAAACTATCATCCTGGAAAGGCAAATATGGTAGCAGACGCTTTAAGTCACAAGGAAAGGTTGAATATGTTAACGTCATCAGAAGAATTGATAAAGGATTTTGAAAAGATGGAAATAGAGGTGCATACTCCAGAATTTGGAGGTGAAGCTATATATGCGATGTTATTTCAACCCAAAATTTTGGAAAAGATTCGATGCTGTCAAGAGCAAGTGATGAATCGCGAAAAGGATAAATTGACAGGAGAAGAAATTAAAGCTCAAAAGGATGGGAAAGGAATATACCGTGTTAACTCACGTATTTGGATACCTAATGTTGTGGAACTAAAACACGAGATTTTGCAAGAAGCGCATAACTCGAGATTTTCAATACACCCTGGAAGTACGAAAATGTACCAGGATTTAAAAGAAAGTTATTGGTGGCCAAACATGAAGAAGGAAATTGCAGAATGGATAAGTAAATGTTACACGTGCCAAAGAGTCAAAGCGGAACATCAAAGGATGAAGGGATTGCTTCAGCCACTGGATATACCTGAATGGAAATGAGAGCATATAGCGATGGATTTCGTGGTAGGATTGCCTAAGACCAAGTCTAATCATGATGCGATTTGGGTGGTAATCGATCGGTTGACGAAGTTAGCACATTTCTTGCCAATAAATGAAAGATTTTTGTTAGAAAAGTTGGTCAAATTGTATTTGGATGAAATTGTGATGCGTCACGGAGTCCCTGCATCTATCGTATCTGATAGAGATCCAAGGTTTAACTCGAGATTTTGGCGACAATTCCATGATCATTTGGGAACTAAGTTGAAAATGAGTACGTCATATCATCCGCAGACAGATGGACAAAGTGAAAGGACAATTCAAACAATTGAAGATATGTTACGAACCTGCATAATAGATTTCAAAGGAAATTGGGACGATCAATTGCCGTTAATTGAGTTTTCCTACAACAACAGTTATCACGCGAGTATTGGCATGCCGCCTTATGAAGCATTGTATGGAAGAAAGTGTAGGACCCCTACATATTGGGACGAAGTTGGTGAGCGCAAATTAATTGGCCCAGAGCTAGTTCAACAAACGAAGGAAAAGGTAGAAATGATTCGAAAGAGATTAATTATAGCACAAGATCGACTAACAAAGTACGCAAATCAAGAACGTAAAGATGTGCTATTCAAATCTGGAGATAAAGTCTTATTAAAGATATCTCCTTGGAAGGGTTTAACCCGATTCGGAAAGAAAGGGAAGTTGAGTCCTAGGTATATTGGACCATTTGAAGTATTGCGACGAGTTGGGAAGGTGGCATATGAGTTGGCACTACCCCGCAAATGCAACATCTGCACAATGTATTTTATGTATCTATTCTGAAGAAGTATAATGCTGATACGAGCCATGTGATCGAGTTGGAACCAGTGGAAATTCAACCAGATTTGTCTTATGTGGAATAGCCAGTTCGAATTTTGGACCGAAAAGAGAGGACACTCAGGAATAAAATTGTACCTCTAGTTAGAGTATTGTGGAGAAATCCACTAGTTGAAAAATCGACTTTGGAATTAGAAAGCGAAATGAAAGAAAAGTATCCCCATCTATTTGTTTAGACTAGATTCTGGGGACATAATCCTTTTAAAGAGGGTAGATTGTGACAACTGGGAATTTTTTCGACGTAATTAAGTCAATAAAGTATGTTTTATGTGATGTGATTATAATTACATGATTAAGTGTTGATTAATTGTCTTTGCTATATATTAGAATATAGGAGCGTAAGTAAAAACGTTCCAATTCAAAGAGTCGGCTTAGGAGTTAAGTTGTGGTGTCGGGCCGTCAGGTAGAACGGAACCTGTCCTAATAAGGATATAAAGAATATAAAATGGGAATTGTGTGTGATTGAATGAAATGAATGTTTAAATAAAGTATTTCATCCTAAGTGACGTGTCGGTCGATAGTGATAATGAGAAGCATAATCGAAACACTGAGCGTCAGTCCGTCAGGATGAACGTGACCCGATACGCGTAAAAAGGGGTAAAGAATTAAGGAAGGATAAATTCTATGATCAGAACTGAGTCGTTATGTGATCGTATATGTGTGATTGCTTGTCTGTGTGCATGACTATGTGCTCTGTGACATTTTTATGAATTCAAAGGAATTATTTGATTTAGATAAATGTTTATTTAATCTTCGCGCATTTTTATAAAATTATCTGAGTAAGATAAAAAGATGGGATTTGTTTTGTTATCTTCATAATAGTCCTAGGGACTTTCTAAAAATAATGAATGGATTTATTTGGTAGACATTGCATTTTAAATTGATTTTTATGTGGAAAAATGTTATTATTAGCACGAACTTGCGAAAATCATATAAAATCAACCGTTCGCTCAAAAATCTATTATGAGGAATGGTTGAAAAGCTAATTTCGAGGTCTACATACCAAAATTGTCAATTGCAATAATTTTTGACTTTCTGAGAAAGATATATTTTATATTTGATTTTTATCTTAATTAAGTAAAAAGAAAAGGGTTAATCAAACAAAGGAGGGAATTAGTTGATTACTAAAATGCCCGTGCCCTCTAAGCTTATATAAACTCCTTTCCTCCTCCTTCCTCTCTTTTCCACCCGGTCACACTCTCATTCTCTCTTTTTCTCTCATCTCTCTCACTCTCGAAGCTCTCTCTTCTCTCTCTCTCTCTATTCCACTCGGTATATCACTCTTCTACACTTGAGTTTTTATGGATTCTTCCATGGAAATTCATTCTTGTTCCATATATGAGCTTTAATCCTTTTACATGCATAGTTGATACTTGCATGTGGGTTGTGTGTGTTTGTGTAGGTTCGGCTATGCCGAATTGTTGCTTTATAAGATCAAGATGAAGTGAACTTGTGGTGATCATGTCTTGTATGTGTTTGTTTTTGTAATTTTAGAAATAATCGGAGGTTTTATGGTAGGATACCCTCGAATGAGGGCACCACCGTGAGGCCACCGCCATCAGTGATGAACTCCGGTGAACCGGTGGTGAGTAATGATGTAACCACTGAACTCTACTACATCAAACTTGTTCTTTTGATTATTGCATGTGTTGATTTTGAAAACCCGAATGGTCTTGGTTTTTAGAAGTTGTTGATTTGATTTTGATTATAGGTTGATATTAGGAAGATTTGTGATTTAAGGATTAAGAAAATAATTTGCATGTATTGTTTTTTTTGAAAAACCCGAATGGGATCTTGGTTTTTAGAAGATCAAAAATGATTTTTAGTAATGATCATGACTTGTTGATGTTCATTCTTGGAAATTAGTAAAGTTTGGATGATAAAATTACTTAATGTTTGCATGCATGTACCAAAAAGGGTTATGTTCTTTTGTGATTTAAGTATGTTAATTGATAACAATGATTCTATGATAATTGGACTTGTATATTTGATTGGATGCAAAATTTGGGAATGCATGGTGAAGGTTTTGGTTCGACCTTGTGCTAATAAAAAAGAGAATTGATTTTGTGACTTGATTTTGGGATAATTGAGGTTTAACTAGAAATTAATGAGATTGCATGTTGATTTAAAAGAGGAATTGTTAATGCATGTTTTGGTTTGATTGTGATTGTGGTTAAGGCCGAATGGTCTATAGTACTTAAAAGGGGTCAATTCTAATTTAGATACTTGGTTTGATCATAGAGATTAATTAAGGATTGTATGTGAGATTTTTTGCTTAATTGGCTATATTTGGTTCTAATTAAAGTATAAAGAAATGAGAAGATTTATGTAACACCCCCAATATCCGGGGTCGGGGATCCGGGTTGTCACGAGTTCCATTTCCCTTAATAACACCCAATCTTAATAAATAATCAACTACTCTGTACCGTGACCCCACAATAAATACACACACCACAAGTTATAGTCTCAGAGATGAATATCCAAAAATAATCACAAGTCATTTTATTCCAAAATTATATGCCATTACACCTTAAAAGGGTTTCTGAATAAATTTACATTTCTTTGCCATTATTACAATTCATAAATATACATAATCTGGTACATCAAAAGTTGAAAGCCTAGCCTATTGGTAGCTCCTACCTCAGCTACGGCGGCATCAACGCTTCCAGAAAACTGCGGAACGTTTCCTAACCGCTTGCGAATTGGAAGCTTGTTCTTGTTCATCTTTTCTATCTGTTGTTGTATGATGAAAGAAGAAGCAAGGGTGGGCAGCAAGCCCACCAAAATAATATGTATAATGATTAACAATATATGAGCCTTCTCATAGTACTCATGAAAGTCTTGGTCAAAAGAAATGAACCAAGTTGATATCTTAATGCGATGAAGTCGCAAAATATTCAGTATATATATACATATATACTTTTCAAAATCTTGGAAGTCCTCTTCCATGCATAGTATACACAGAGTTCCAGTTTATAACTGTATAAAAATAAATATCGTTGCAAGGTGATCTCATATATCTAACCTTGTCTCAACGTTTTTCTGAAAGTCTTTGATATGCATAAGATAATCATTTACTAGATATAAGTTTAAAAGATGAAGTTACAAGATACTCCAATATACTTATATCTTTTCCGAATACTACTTGAACTACCACCGTTCAAGTTATAATTAGTTTCAAAAGTTCATCACACTGATGAGACTACAAGATAAGACTTGAATAGATTCAATCTTTGAAATATTTTGAAGGAAATGAAGTTATGATATACTTCATTAAGTTCTGATATATATATATATATATCCACATATACATCTTCTTTATACATTTCCTGAAAACCTCTGTCATGTAAAGTATGAACAGAGTTTGTAACATCCAATAAATTTTTGGAAGGAAAAAGAATTGTGGCATAAACCCGATATCTTGCTGATCAGGCAAAGATACCAATAAGTAACCTTTTCTACTAGTAGATGGACGAATTCCCCACTGGTCATCACCCTGGTCGCAATGGGACCTTATGTTGGACTGCCACTCAGCCACTTATGCATTTGATGGACTCCCACTGAGCCACTTACACTATCATGGACGCCCACTGAGCCCATGTTGCTTATGCCGACTCGATAGATGGACTTACTTCATGAACGTTGGGTAAGTAATCAATTCATTTACCAAAACTGCAACCTTGTTGCGAATATAAAATACACCATAAAGCCGGATCCCTCAGGTTTTGAGCGAGTATTTAAATCCCCTTTTTAAAGGAAGATCTTAAATATAAAAATGAGTTTTGGGATCCGCTCTAACTTTTAAAAATCATTTTGAAGACTCGAAAACACTTTAAAGAGTGTTTGGAGTAATGTTGATTTAATGAAGTAAATCAGTCCCAATATTTTTAGAAAATGTCTGAATATTATTATTTAAATAATATTCCCATAAAGAATAATCTTTATACAAATAATTGAAGTAGAAGTTGTAAGACTTATACTTGAAATGAGTATTAAATAACCAAAGATATACTTATACGAAAGTACTATCTTTACTTGAATAATCGAAAATAAGTTTGATTATCGAAACATTATTCTTTAATAAAATAAAGAATATTATTAAATAATAAGCGGAGTCATAATACCTCGAATGAATATTATAAATAATATTCATTAAATAAAATAACGGAGTCATACATCCTCAAATGAATATTCAATCAATAATCATTAATAATATAACTGAGTCATAAGCCCTCGAATGAATATTCGAAATAATATTCAATAATAAAATAAAGGGGTCATAAGTCCTCGGATGAATATTCGAAATAATATTCAATAATAAAATAAAGGAGTCATAAGTCCTCGGATGAATATTGGAAATAATATTCAATAATAAAATAAAGGAGTCATAAGTCCTCGGATGAATATTCGAAATAATATTCAATAATAAAATAAAGTTAAAGTTATCGAATAAACCTTATTCGATTAATAGTTTTGAAAACTATAACCATATATATATAAAAATATATATATTATACTCGGGAACATCGACTCCCGGTTTAGAAATATGTTCACCTTTTGATCCCCTATACTAAGGGTAAACTCAATACCGCTTATCTCTAGCATAGGTATTATGCAACTGTAAGCATTTTAACCAACAGATATATAATCCAAGAATATGAAATAGGCATGCATATATACCATATCACATGCTACAATATATCGTAAGAATTTGCTAATAACAAATATGCATTTATCGCAAGATCATGCATATACACATATACATCACAACAACAGTATAACGGGTAGAAAACTTGCCTGAGCGACTGGGGATTACAATGGCTCGGGACGAGTCTGGTAACCTATAAACAACAAGTAAGTTGGAATTAAACCAAAGTCACTTGTAAATCTATACTTTAACCAATAGACTCTAACGCTCATTTTGCGCTTACTGATTCTCTTAAGTCACTCGAGTACCCTCGGCTCCACCATTTTTAATAAATTAACCATTAAGGGTTTTAAGGCGATTCTTTCCCGAGTGTCTTACCAACTGCCTAACACTCTTGCCATAATTGTTTCATACATTAATTAACCCTTTTTGGTCTTTAACCTATGTTTCAAAGTAAGGCGAGGGGAAATGTTTCGTTCGCGAAACGTCGTTACTTAAAACGGTCTGTTAGGTCCCAATTTGTTTGTAGAGGGGGGGGTTGAATACAAACAGTACCGAATAATCGAATTAAATGCGGAATAAAAAATGTGAAACAAAATTCAAGTTAAATAAGAATATTATTAAACTTGAAAGGTGTTACAACAACTGTATCGATTACAAGGAATTAATCTCAAATTAATTATCACAAATTTAGAATAAATTCGACATGAACTTTTTCTATTTTTGCAATAATTAGAATCAAATGCTAAACGTGATTTGAGATTAAGTTCTAGGGATTTTAATCCGCTAGATTGTTACACAAGAGCAAGATAAAGATTTCTAGTGGATTGGATTTAACTTTACAATCTAGAAATTTAATCTTGAAGTATGCAGATGAAAAGATGAAATATTTCTTCTTGTTTTTCTTTTCTGCTTTTTTTTTCTTGACTTCTGTGTTCTGGATTATTGAGTTGCTGCTTCTCTGCTTCTTTTTAATCAACAGCCGAATAGAATTGAATTGGCATGACAATCCTATAGCTGGCAAGACTTTCGGTAGGACAATGGATTGGACTAGCAAGACAATCTGAATGAACTAGCATGACAATCAGAATGAACTAGCAAGACAATCATCCTCCTAGTGTAACTTTCGGTGAGACTATTGAAAATGGCCTAGCATGACAATCGGTATGACAATCCAGATTGTCATGCTAGTTCATTTTCAATTGTCTTGCTGATTTAATGCAGATTTTAATCCAATTTAAATTCTGAAAATTCCTAAAATTAATTCAGAATTAATTAATCAATTAATTCAATTAATAAATAAATTATTCTTCGCAGATATAATTTATTTTCTTAATTAAATTAGATGACTTAATTAATTAATAGAGAATTAATTCTAGTCTTCAACAGCACCCATCCTTCTGCAGATCTTCTGAAAATCACTGAAAATTATGAATCAATTCCACCACTTCAATGTTGACACTCGATGTACTGTCTGGTTCATGAGTGACTAACTTCCGTGACGTTTCTTCATGTCTTGACTTTGACACTTTGATTTTCTTCAGATTAAATCCTTGTAATTAATGATACTCTGACGAGATCTCTGTCACTTGATTAAATCCACGATCTTGATTTATATCACTGAGGCATGATCAACTTCTTGAACTTCTTCCAGTGAATTAACTCCTCAAGTCTGTAGATGAACCTTGTTTCTGAATCCTTTGACAGATATTACTTTGCGAGATCTCTCTGACGGTCGATCCACTATTTACTTATTACATTCTTATTTGAGTTGAGTTGAATCCTCGAATATACAAATAGGCCTATGACATATGACTTACACGGTCGTTTCTCCTAAACCGTACATCGGAATTAAACGAACTACATATCAAAACGAAGCTCGTAACATGAACTATCTAAACATGGCAAAGGTTAGAATCTTTCAGTGAGTTCACGGGTCCTAAATTTAAGAACAGAACAGTTAAGGAAAATCGGGCATTATGACGTTTATGTTTACGCGATTTCCCAATTTTATACCCTTCCAATTCAACCCATAACCAAGCCATAATCACATCCCAATCCAAACTCCATCCATACCACATCATAACAGCCCCAATCAATTCAATATTAACATTTATACTTATGCTTAAGCTTGAATTTAACTATACCTAAGTTCTTTTAACCAAAACAACAAGATTCACCATCCATTTCACTACCACTCCAACCCAAATTCTAAACCAACAAGCACTAAGCTACTATATCACCATAACAACTAAAATCATCCTATTTAACAAAGTAAAGCTAGGGGTTGGAGATGATATACCTTCCTTGAAGTGGTGTGAGTAGCTAGGAAGCCTTAAGAAGCCTTGAGATGACTTAGGGATGCTTGGATCTTAAAGGAAAAACAAGAAAATCAAGTTAAAATTCTTGAAGTCACTATTCATTGTCTTCTTCATTGATTTCTTGAAGAAGATTTTGAATGATTTGGAGGCTTAAACTCATAGAATAGCCATAACTATGCATAAGGAATACTAGGGAATTATCTTACCAATTTAGGAAGCCTTGAACTTGGATTTTGAAAATTCTTTTCTTTGAAATAGTAAAAAGCCGAGAGAAAGCTTGGAGAAGATGAAATGTTTTGTGTTTTTGTTTTGATTTGTTTTGGTTGGTTGCTTATTTGATTTGTTTTAGGTTAATTACCAAATTAACCTTGGTTTTGTGTGGTTAATATTCCACCACATTTCCTTCCTTCTTATGTCATGCTTGCATCACTTTGTGATGTCATCATCCCTCCTTTGTCCTCTTTCTATTGGTTGGATAACATCATCCCCACTAATCTCTTTGATTAGCTTCTAATTGTTTGCCTAATGACCGCTGATCTGTTATACGGTTCGCTTAATTTTCGTTCTCGTTTCTCGTTTTAGGGATCATACCCGGGATCTTATTACTTAGGTTCCCTTAACCTTTCTCAATATATTATATTCCTTTTATGATTCTCTCTTATAATCCTTTAATTTAAATCCTTCTTATCTTGTTACCTTATACTCAATTCTTTTCGTATCTAGTGGATTTCCGGGAAAAATCAAAGTGTTCGGAAATTGGATTCTGACGATCTTTACATACACTTAAATGCCATATAGAGTACTAATAAAATCTCAGAATATCCATAACAGAACCCCTACATAGTGTGGCATGAAAAGTTTTCCCATTCAGCAAAACACTATTCATAAGGGTTTCAAAAATTTCCAAAAATTGGGGTTATTACAATTTATTTGTACTATCTATGGTTGTCATGTCGGTTTAATGATGACTTTAGGATCGATACTGCAAGTTTTGTCGTTTGTTTATTCGTATAAGAATTTCTAGTAAAAAGAGCTATGTGTACTAATATAAAGTATGATTTGACTTCGAATGAGATAAGGATGTTTATAAGACGGTGATCATTTCTATAAAGGTGTAAAAGGTTAAGAGTAAAGTTATATGTCGTGTGATGTGCTATGTGCTTATATCTATAAGCTATATTCGTATACTCGGGTCAAGAATATAATCGAGTTATCGTATTGAGTGATCGTTCTGGGAACGAGAGTTGAGAACTGATTAAGATTTTGGTTTTTATTGTAGATTCGGAGCGTGAGGGCATTCAGGCTAGGAAAGGAAAAGGTATACAAGGTGGCAGTAGTTCAACCTTCAGGAAAGCAAATTTAGGCAAGTAACTCTCATTACTTGTGAAAATGGTTATAGAGAGGTTATTTTTCATACCATGTCGAGTATGGGATTGTTACTTAATGAACCCCTGTTAATGACTTGAGATACCCTGTGTTCGATCTTGATAAACTGTTATTGATATGCTTACTGATTCAACCCTTTGGTAGCCTGTCCTTTCTGTTCAAGTTATTTATTAAGCCATGAATTGTATTGAACCCCATAAATATCCTTGCGAACCCTATTTAATGATACCTTATTTCCTGATGACCCTATTGATCCCTAAACAGATGTTGATCCTTCTAACTTAAGTACCTTGATATCCTTGTTACAGAATCCTTAAGAATTGTTCCTTGCTTATCTTTGAATCACTCCCTGAACTCTGTTTTCTTAAAATTTGACTTAAGAATTAGTTTCGACTCCAAAGAATCTGAATGATTTCATATTCTTGGTAATGATAAAATGGATTTTAGAAAACCTATTTGTTTTTTTTTCCAACTCAATGTTTTCCAAACGAATTCCTGATGTATTGGATTGGGACGTAAGAGGCTAGTGGGACTAGTCCAGTCATGGTAAGAGACTAGCGGGGCTAGTCCAACTTAAGGCTGAAATTATGTCGATTGGTACCTTAAAGACCGGATGGAGGTCGGTACGGGCTGATCACCCGTATTATAATGAAATGGAAAAATAAAAGTTATCCAATCAAGGGTTCTAATTGATTATTTAAAAGGGAACTGAAACTTTTTGTTCAGTAAATTGATTCTTGAAAATGAAAATGGTTTATATTATTTTGAAAAGAGTTGATTTTGTTGATGTGAAGCTTAAAGCTCGAGAACCCTGAATTTAATCTGTTGATCATAAAATTTGATTCCATATAAGTGAAATACTGTTGCTTTCCTCTTTCTGAATGATCTATTCTGATCCTTTAATGATTTGTGATGAATGTCGGCTTTCGTTCTGCATTGAGCCTTGTTCCTTGAAAGCCCCACATTATCCTTCATAACCTTTCCTTGACCCTAGAGCTGGAAATCTGCAACCTAGAACAAATAAAGTAGAATGCCCTGAGTTTGGTAAAGTATATTGTGAATTTGATATCATAGAACTGCTTTATAGTTACTTGTTGAGTTTTATACTCATATGTTTTGTTTTAATCTAACCATGGCAGTTAAGCAAGAAGATGGTCAGGCTTGGGCGCACTGCTCGTAAGAGCGTACCTGGTGGTCCCTATCGTGTTGAGGGCTTCCGGTTGCCAGAGCAGGTAGTGGTATTTTTGAGTGAGCACGCACCTAGAAGGAAATCTGTAAAGATACAATGGGTTATCTGTCGGTACCCAGCCGGAATCGATCTTGTCTATTTAGTAATATTTTGGGGTTGTAAGTTATATTTTATGATTGATAGTTGTAATCTTGTCTTATACCTTATCCAGTTTGATCTTGTTAGTATTTAATCGGGGTTTATGCATATTTAATTATTAGAATTAAGGTGTGTGGGTCCTTATTTCCTAACCCTGAGATTGAGGGCGTCACAGTCAGACTTTACAGAATAAAGCCTCTTCTGTCTTTGAATATTTGATTTTAAATAACCTACAACACCATATGTTGATCCGTTTTTCACTTGAAGTAAAAATAGAACATGTTCCAGTTCTTCAAAATACTTCAATGGAATAGCATTCTTCCTAATATGGAATACCCTCCCATCTGTCATAAAGTATAACATAACATCTTCTTTCAAAACAGAGTGGTAAACCATTTGTACAGATTCAAGTTGATTCAATCTCTCAGGAGTTGTACCTACTCCTGGTTCACTCAAGGAAGTTTGATCATTGGTAGTATTGTTTACTCTCTTCTCTTTAAAACTACCCAATCCTGATTTGTCTCTTGCTTCCTTTCCTGTAACAACTCTTGCTTCAAAACCACTTGATGTAGTCTTTAAAGGTTGAGTCTGTTGAGCTTTGGTAAAACCAGGTAGTAACATCCTTGACGGTTTAACATGAGCAATGTCAGAGGTTTCCTTTTCTTTATCTTCTGATATCAAGCCAACTTGAGCTATGTCAGAGGTTGCTTGCTTCACTGTTATATCAGAATTTACTAAGTCCTGATCTTGAACAACATGAGCTCTATCAGAGGTTGTTTGAATATCCTTTTTCTTCAAAATCAGACTAGCATCTTCATCAGATTTTGTCTCCAGATCCATGATTGGCATATATACCTTTACAGGTTCATCAATTTTTTCGTTGCCCTTGGATCTTGGATCTACCTCCACTTGTGATTTGGCTTTGGTTGCCTTAGAAATTGTCTTCTCCTTAATCACAATACCCTTAGGTTTTGGAAGTTTTATTTCAACAACAGAAGCTTTAGACTTGGAGTTGAAATTTTCTGCTTTAAGTCTAGCTTCTTCTTCCTTTAAACTTTCAAAGTCCATTCCTGGATTTTCTTTGAGAAATAATCTCTTTGAAATTTCTTCATCAAGCTTCAGATGTCCAGTAGAACTTATCATTTTACCAGTATCAGAACTTATTCTTCTCCCAGTATCAGAACTTGATCTCTGTATAGAAGTTTCAGCTGTCTTTGATGAAGAACCTTTGCCTTGCCCATTACCTCTACCCATTCCAGAGTTTCCCTGGTCATTATTTCCATCATCCTTACCCTTCAGTACTTGACTAGGTTTGCATCTGAACTTAATCATTTTCTCCCCCTTTTTGGCATCAGCGGGTAAAAGAAGAGAGACAGGCAGTTCCATTGAGGATTGGATCTCATTGAGTTGAGTTTGCTGAGAAGCTTGATTCTTTAGAATTTCAGAAATTTGATCTTGTTGCTTCTCCTGAGTCTTTTCAATATACCCAATTCGGTCAAAGGCTGGTTTGAAAAATTTGTTCTTTTCCAATTTTATATTCATATTTTGCTGGATCAGAGATTCTTGAATTTTGTTCACCTTGTCATGAGTTATTGAGTGTTGACCTTGAAGGTGCCTAGTACTCAATGCGGTAACTCTAAGATGTGCCCTGAAATCATCATTTATCAGCATTTCATCAGCTTTAGCAAGGTGCTCAGGAAGAATTTTTTCATTAGGAACAGAAGTAACTTTGTTCCACTCCTTAGTCCACTCCTTTCCTCTAGGAGTTTCACTCCAAGGTACTGGTGCATCCTCTCTAACAAACTTCTTGATCAAATCAACTTTCTTAACTGTTTGTTGAGGTGCATGTCATGAAGGACCAGCTGTTGTGAATATGTTGTGTACTTGATGATCACTTAAATAAAATGTCTAAGTAGATTTTACTTAGTGAAATTATGTAGCACTCGACGGATAAGAGTTTTAGTCCCGACGGATAACTCATTATAGTCCCGACGGATGATTAACTTATTATCCATCGAGTGAGTAGCTTATGTAATAATAAGTTTGTAGCACAGTGATGTATGCACCTTTGTATAGAATCTGTAGTAGCATATAAGTCATGTTGACTTTAATTAGATATGCAGAATAGGTTGATTAACTGTACATAAGCAATGCCTTGTAATTCTGTATAAGTGAAATGAAGTCAAGCGCCAAAATAGCTATCGACGGATGATTAACAAAGCTTCGACGGATGATCAAATGACTATCAACGGATGTTTAACATAGCATTCGATGGATGATCAATTAAGTCATCAAATGATGATCTGAAAGTCGACGGATGATCATATCAAGATTCAAACATCAGTTGAACAGTGAAAGCTGACACACAGCTGTCGAGTTGGATACAAACACACTGTGGAAGCCCATTAACTGGGTAATAGAGGACGAAAAGCAGCAAAGATCAAGACTGTTAGATTTTATATTTCTTCAGTTCTTTTGACTTTGTAATCTTGGTAATATATAAACCAAGAGAGTAGCAAATAGAAAAATAACTGAGACAGCTGAGAAACATAAAAACAGAGAAATCTTTGTAAGCACAATTTAGCATTTCCTGTATTCTCGGCAGTTCCATTTGTAAGCAGCTGTGAGCATTTCCGCACACAGAGTCGTCTCGATATATTATATATATCTCTGGTGGAATTGTTTAAATCCACCAGAAAGTTTTTAAAGACTCTTGTTTTTAATTACTTATGTTTTGATTCATTCAAGTTTACATTCCACATTGTGCTAATCAAAACAAATATATCCACCAGAATGTTTTTAAAGACTCTTGTTTTTAATTACTTATGTTTTGATTCATTCAAGTTTACATTCCGCATTGTGCTAATCAAAACAAATATATCCATAATCGAGTTTAACATTTTTATTTCAAGAAAAAGGTTCAAGAATTCCATTCAACCCCCTTCTGTAATTCTTGCTATATTGTTAAGGGACTAACAATTGGTATCAGAGCAAGCTCTTAATCTACAAAGAGTTTAAAGATCAAAACAATTCAGCAAGATGAACGAGAAGGATGTTGGAGTCAAGATTCCTTTTCTTGATAAAGATAATTACCATCATTGGAAGGTAAAGATGCATCTTCATATGCTTTCTCAAGATGAGGCCTATATGGACTGCATAGAAAGAGGCCCTCATGTTCCAATGAGAGCTGTAACAAGAAATGAACCATCTGTTCCAAAGCCAAGGCATGAATGGTCTGATCCTGATATTGAACAAGTCAGGAAAGATAAAAAGGCCATGAACATTCTGTTCAATGGTGTTGATGCAGACATGTTTCATAATCTGGGACACAATACTACTAAGGAAGTTTGGGACACAATATAGATAATCTGTGATGGTATTGAGCAAGTAAGAGAAAATAAAATGCAGCTCCTGATTCAGCAATATGAGCATTTTCACAATGAAGAAAGTTAGTCACTCACTGAAATTTTTAGTAGATTCCAAAAGCTACTAAATGCTCTTAAATTGTATGGAAGAGTCTATCAGACTAAAGACTCCAATCTGAAATTTCTCAGATCTCTTCCAAAGGAATGGAAACCAATGACAGTCTTATTGAGAAACTCACAAGATTATAAGGAGTTTACTTTGGAGAGACTGTATGGCATTCTGAAGACCTATGAGCTTGAAATAGAGCAGGATGAAAGAATGGACAGAGGAAAGAAGAAAGGAGGATCCATTGCACTAGTTGCTGATCTAGAAAAGGAGAAGAAAGTGAAAATGGAAGCTGTGGAATCAACTTCAAAGGCCTGTAAAAAGCAAGGGTAAAGGGCTAGCTGCAGAAAATGAAGATTCATTGAGCCAAGATGATATGGAGGACATTGATGAGCACCTAGCATTCCTTTCAAGAAGATTTTCCAAGCTCAAGTTCAAGAAGAAATTTGGAGCTACCAAGCCAAATAGAAACATGGTGGATAAATCAAAATTCAAGTGTTTCAAATGTGGCTTGGCAGGGCATTTTACAAATGAGTGTAAAAAGTCAGATTCCAGCAAGAAAAGATTTGAGTCTGTAGATTAGAAGCAAAAATACTTTGATCTACTCAAACAAAAGGAAAGGGCTTTTATTACACAAGAGAATGACTGGGCAGCTGATGGCTTGGATGAAGATGAAGATGTCAGCTATGTCAATCTAGCCCTTATGGCCAAGTCTGATGAAACAGAGACAAGTTCCTCAAGCAATCAGGTAATCACTACAAACCTTGCACATTTATCTAAAGCTGAGTGTAATGATGTAATAAATGACATGTCTACAGAATTGTATCATTTGTGTGTTACACTTAAGTCCCTCACTAAAGAAAATGCTAAAATCAAAGAAAACAACTTATTTTTGAGTGAGAGGAATAATGTGCTTGAGTCTCAGTTTGTTGAGTTTGAGAAACTAAAAATTGAGTGTAGAATTGCCAAGGAGGAATTAACTGAGTCCTTGAAAAAGGAAGAAATTTTAAAGAAGCAGCTCGATCGTGAACAAGAGGTGATTAAAGCATGAAAAACATCCAAAGATGTTCATGCTCAAATCACCAAGGTTCAAGGAATTGAGTCTTTTTGTGATGAAGCCTGGAAAAAGAATAAGGAGAAACTAGAACCTATTTTGGTAGATGGGTTGCTGACAGATGTAGACTCGACGGATGATGAGGACTATCCGTCGGATAACAAAAAGTGATATCCGTCGAATGATAAAAATCCTCATCCGTCGGCTGTAAGCAAATCCATTAGCAAAGCCAAATTAACCAAGCTAAATGATAAGTATGGGTCTATTTCCAAGAACTTTGTTTCAGGAGAGTCAAGTCAAGCCAAGAAAGGGAAAAAGGCTAATATTGGTCACATGACTGTCAAACAGTTAAGTGACAGACTTGAGAAGATAGAGGTAAAAACAGAGACTAAAAGGAAAAACAATAGGAATGGTAAAATAGGGATTAACAAACACAATAACTACACACCTGACAAATATGCTCCTAGAAAAATTTGTGTCAAGTGTGGTAGTGTAAATCATTTGTTTGTTAATTGCAAATTTGCCATGCCTACTCCCATGTATGTTCAGCCTCAATTCTCTAACATGAATGCCATGCCTCCCATGCCTGTTAATGCTATGCCTACACAGAACATGAATGCATAGTTTGCTAATATGCCATTTGCACCTAATCCATATTGTGCTGCATACAACATGCCTCAAATGCCATTTAGCATGCCTTACTGGAATAACATGTTTGCACCAAGCATGCCATTTCCTGTTAGCCATAAAATGCATGATAATTCTGTTGCATCTAGTGGTTTCAAAGGCCCAACCCAAATGACTAAGGAAGAATCTGAAATTCCTAAGTCAAATGAGTTAAGACCTAAGAAACAGAAGAAGAAAGCTAACAAGGCAGGACCCAAGGAAACTTGGGTACCAAAATCAACTTGATTTGATTTTGATGTGTGCAGGAAACAGAAGGAATCTTTGGTACTTGGATAGTGGTTGTTCAAGACACATGACTGGTGATTCTACCCTGCTCACAGAGTTTGAAGAGAGAGCTGGCCCAAGTATCACTTTTGGAGATGACAGCAAAGGTTATACTGTGGGATATGGCTTGATTTCAAAGGACAATGCCATCATTGAAGAGGTTGCCTTAGTGGATGGTCTCAAACACAATCTGTTGAGTATCAGCCAGCTTTGTGATAAAGGCAACTCAGTAACCTTCAACAAAGAAACCTGTGTTGTGACTAATAATCAAAACAACAAAGTGGTTCTCACTGGTGTGAGAAAAGGAAATGTGTACCTAGCTTACTTTAACTCAACTAAAGCAGAATCTGTAACTTTTCTTCTTAGTAAAGCAAGTCAAGATGAAAGTTGGCTATGGCACAAGAAGCTATCCCATTTGAACTTCAAGACCATGAATGAGCTGGTAAAGAAAGGGCTAGTTAGAGGCATTCCTCTGGTGGAGTTTACAAAGGATGGACTGTGTGATGCCTGCCAAAAAGGGAAGCAGATTAAAGCATCATTCAGGAAGAAACTTGATTCAGCAATTGAAGAGCCTCTGCAACTGCTTCACATGGATTTGTTTGGACCATCCAATGTATTGTCAATTTCAAAGAAAAGATTTTGCCTAGTAATTGTAGATGATTTCTCAAAGTTCTATTGGACCTATTTCCTAAAGTCCAAAGACGAGGCTAGTGAAATCATCATCAATCACATAAGGCAAGTTAACAATCATCCTGATTTCAAAGTTAAAAGAATCAGGAGTGACAATGGAACTGAGTTCAAGAACTATGTCATGAGAGTATTTTGTGAGGAAAATGGGATCTTGCATGAGTTTTCAACAGCAAGGACTCCACAACAGAATGGAGTAGTGGAAAGAAAGAATAGATCTCTTATTGAAGCTATAAGGACAATGCTTGAAGAATCAAAATTACCAACTTATTTCTGGGCTGAAGCTGTAAACACTGCATGCTACACTCAGAACATCTCTCTGATTAATCAAGCAAGATGCATGACACCTTATCAATTTTTCAAGAATAAGAAGCCAACTCTAAACTTTCTTCATGTCTTTGGCTGTAAATGCTATATTCTGAGAAATCAAACTGATCAAAATGGGAAGTTTGATGCTAAAGCAGATGAAGGAATTTTTGTTGGATATGCTGTTGGTAAAGCATATAGAGTCTACAATCTAAGAACCAACATTGTTGTTGAATCTATACATGTTGTGTTTGATGATAAAAAGATTGAAGGACTAAAAGATGGAGATTACCATGAAAGCCTCAAATTCGACAATGTTGAGATGGTCAGTGATGAAAGTGATGATGAGAGTGATCAAGAAACAGTGTCTAAGGATAATGCAGAAAAATTTACCACAAATGGAGCACAAAACTCAACATCCGTCGAGTTACATAATGCTTCATCCGTCGGAAGGCAATCTGTATTATCCGTCAGAAGACAACCTGCCTCATCCGTCGGTACTCAAACTTCACCATCCGTCGGGTTATCAAAAGGAGCAGGAAGTCAAGGCAGATCACCCATAGAAAGTACCCTTATCTCAAATCAAAGATCCACAAACTCAAGGGGAGTTTCTAGCAATCAAAACTCAATCACACATCAAGACAACATTGAGGTCTCTTCATCTAGGGCTAATCTACCTCAACCAAGAAAATGGACAAAAGATCACCCCTTTGAACTGATTATTGGTGATGTTTCTTCCAGAGTTCAAACCAGGAGAGCAACTTAAGAAGAATGTCTATACAGCAGCTTCCTGTCTAAGGAAGAACCAAAGAAGCTAGAACAAGCCTTGTTAGATCCTGATTGGATTTTAGCTATGCAGGAGGAGCTAAACCAATTTGAAAGGAATAAAGTATGGAAGTTGGTACCCAAGCCTATAGGAAAGAATCCAATAGACACCAAATGGGTATTCAGAAACAAGATGGATGAAAATGGCATAGTAGTAAGGAACAAAGCAAGATTGGTTGCTAAAGGCTATTGTCAGCAAGAAGGGATAGATTTTAATGAAACATTTGCTCCTGTTGCAAGACTTGAAGCCATCAGAATCTTCTTAGCCTATGCAGCCCATGCCAATTTCAAGGTCTATCAAATGGATGTCAAAAGTGCCTTTCTGAATGGAGATTTGGAGGAAGAAGTGTATTTAAGTCAACCTCCTGGCTTTGAAGATCCAAATTTCCCAAAGTATGTCTATTATCTAGTGAAAGTACTTTATGGACTAAAGCAAGCACCTAGAGCCTGGTATGACACTTTATCAAAGTTCCTTTTGGAAAATCACTTCACAAGAGGTACTGTAGATAAAACTTTATTTTTTAGAAATGTCAATGGCTCTAGCATACTTGTTCAAATTTATGTAGATGATATTATTTTTGGCTCTACAGATGAGAAACTTTGTTAAAAGTTCGCCAAATTGATGCAAAGTATGAAATGAGTATGATGGGAGAACTAACTTACTTTCTTGGTTTACAAGTTAAGCAAGTTAGTGATGGAATATTCATTAGTCAAACTAAATATATTTTTGATCTTTTAAAGAAGTTTGATCTAATGGATTGCGCATCTGCAAAAACTCCCATGGCCACTACAACTAAGCTTGAACTAAACACTACTGAAAAGTCTGTGGATATTTCAAGTTATAGAGGCATGGTTGGCTCACTTCTGTACTTAACAGCTAGTAGGCCAGATATAATGTTTGCTACATGTTTATGTGCTAGATTTCAGGGTGATCCTAGAGAGTCTCACTTAATAGCTATTAAGAGAATTTTCAGATATCTCAAAGAAACACCAAAACTTGGCATTTGGTATCCTAGAGATTCTGGTTTTGATCTAACTGGTTATTCAGATGCAGACTATGCGGGTTGCAGAATTGACAGAAAAAGCACAACAGGAACCTGTCAATTTTTAGGAGACAAGCTTGTATCCTGGTTCAGTAAAAAGCAAAATTCAGTTTCTACTTCTACAGCTGAAGCTGAATATATTGCTGCTGGCAGTTGCTGTGCACAGATTTTATGGATGAAAAATCAATTGCTAGACTATGGTTTGCAAGTTGAAAGGATTCCTATTTTCTGTGACAACACAAGTGCAATTGCCATCACTGAAAATCCAGTGCAACATTCAAGGACAAAGCATATAGACATCAAGTACCATTTCATAAGGGAACATGTAATGAATGGTACTGTAGAGCTACATTTTGTTCCAAGTGAGAAGCAACTTGCAGATATTTTTACCAAGCCACTGGATGAATCCACCTTTTCTAGGTTGGTAAGTAAGTTAGGTATGCTTAATTACTCTTGAATTTATCTGAATTATTTTGCAAGTTGAAAAGTAGCCAGAAATTTAGCTGATTTTTAGTCTTGGATGAAATTTTGGCTAAGTCAAAATTTGCATCTCGACGGATGACCATTATCCATCGGGTTGAGTCATCCGTCGATATACAAATTGTAAATAAAAATCAAATACTTTTCTGGAATATTTTAAAGCTCGACGGATAACAGTTTATCCTCATCCGTCGAAGTGTCTAAATCATAACCGTTAATTCCCTGAACATTATCCATCGAGTATACTTACAGTTTGTAAGCATTACACGACGGATAATGGGTGGAATTTTTACAGTTTATTTTAAAAAACGGCTATTTTAGGCAATTTCTATTGGGTAATTTACTTCTCTTTATTATTTTTATCCGTTGATTCTGAGTAAAGTATAAAAGCTTATTTCATTCTAATCATTTTCTTTTATCATTCTCAAATTCAACCGTGTTATTTCATTCTCTCTCAAGCAAAAATCCTCTTTCTCTTTAAGCTTTTCTTCTCTAACAATGGCACCCGTAGTAAAGATCATGTCACAGACTGGGTTCATATATGAAAAGAACAACTTCACTGCTTTGGTCAATAAGGGTATTCAACAATCAGAAGATTATCATAAGATGATGGACTTCGTGAAGAACTGCAAGTTAAGTTTTGCCATGCTGGAATCACCCACAATTTATTGTGAAGTTGTTGAAGAGATGTGGACAACAACAATCTACAACTCTACTGACAAAACCATCACTCTGACCATCAAAGGTAATGAATTATGTATCAATAGTGATGTACTAAAAGCATGTTTCAAGATTCCTGATGATAATGTAACTGCACCACACACTGGCACTGATATTGTCAATATGCTCAATTCCATTCATTATGCACTTCCTACTACAAAACTAAGTGACATTAGAAGACTAGGTCTTAGGAAGGAATGGAGTTACATGTGTGATGTTGTAACTAAAGTCTTTTATGGAAAAGTCAGTAATTTTGATTCTTTGAACATTTCCATGCTTAACATGCTATACATGCTAGTTACAGACAAATTTTACAATTTCAGTGACCTTATTGTGTATGAGTTAGGTTTTAAATTAGGTGACTTAGCCAAAAGAGGAAAGAATGTTTACTATGCTAGATTTTTTATGCTTTTGGCTAACCATCTTTGTCAAGAGATTGTGCTTGAGAACCCAAACAACAAATTAGCTTGTTGGGTTTAAGAGAGAAGAATCATTACAGACTTGAACAGAGCCAACCATCACATGGATGTGCCAATGTTCTATTTTCCTGTAATGCTGACACCTCAGGTAAGTGAGGTAAGTTCATCCATACCCTCAACTATTCCAATCTCTTCTATTTCTTTGACTTCAGGCATAGCTATGGCAACTGTGACAATGACCAAACAGTTGCCTACCAAAGCTGCCAAAACAACTACAATTTCTAAATCCAAATCAAAGAAAACCCCCTCTGGTATCTCTCAAAAGGTACCAGTTGAAAAATCTACCAAAGCCAAAGAGGGGAGTGTGAAGGAGGGTAAGATAGGTGAGGGAAGGGGTGAACATCAAAAAAACCTCAAGGATAAGGTTGGAGAGTTGAGTGAATCCCAGCCTAGCCACACTGCAGTTTCCCAACAAACTACAGTGCTTAAAAAGGACAAAAGCTCACTTCTAGCTGCATCCTCCCAAAAGGATGTGGCTATTGAACAAAGCTCTCATCCAAGAGCACAGGCCAAAAGGGTTAGTGACACAAGCTCACCCCAAACTTACACCAGAAAGAAGAAATCCAAAACAACTGGGGATGCACAGGGCACACGCTTAGTGCAAACTGGTGCTAAAGACACAGTCCCTGCACCTTCTCAAATTCAGATTGATGTGGCTCCAATAAATGTGGAGTCACAGCCAAAATCTCTTATTATAGAAGCCACTGAAACACCATACTCACCAACTAACTCACTGGAAGTGGACATGATAAACACTTCAATTCCTGATTCCCCTAACTCTGTTGGGGAAGCCAAAATCTAGTGCAAGTGAGCATCATCTTTTAGATGATTTGTTGGCTCACTTGCCAATTCTTTCAGATTCTATTGTGACATCTGTGCCTCAAATAACTTCAATCAACAGAGAGTCAACAATAGTTTCTCTACCCACCTCATTCAATTCTACTCTCTCGATGGATATTGCTCATCCGTCGAGTAGTGATTGTATCCCGACGGATAAGCTTAACAGCAGTTATCCGTCGGATAGCTTTACCACTCACCCGACGGTATCACTTATCCGTCGAGTGTCTCTGCACAACTTTAAACTTCAATAATTTCAAGTGCAGAAGATTTAGTGGTAATACAATCACTCTTAGGACTGAGAGAGGAGAGTGCATTGAGTGAGAGGCTGGGTTGCTCCCAGGCAAAAGGAGAGGAAAAGAGTGAATTTCATTCAGGATTGGCAAAAGTGAGTGAGAGGAGTCCCACCTTAGTAGGTGAAGGTGAGTGTGTGAGGGTGGGGAGCCAGGGTGAGACCCTGATGCAATAAAAGAGAGAATATGAGAGAAAGGCAGGTACTGGAGAAATAAGGATGGAACCAGCCATTTCTAGTGAGTCAATGATTGTGGATGATGCTAAAAAGGAAAGATAATTTCAGCAACATTACAAAGCTGTAATTGATAACATTTCCTTGGATGCTGACACTTGTACTCACCCTGTTTCAGCCTATCAATTGTTGGCTACTCAGGGCAATGTGGAGGCAGAGCAGACTTTGAATTTAGTGCATACCACAGAATCTCTTCAAAGAGATAAAGCTGCTGTGAACAGAATGCCTTCTCAAGCTGGAGAGCCATCTGAAGAATTTGGAGTATATTCTGATGATGATGACTCTGGTTCTTTGGATGAAAGCATGAACTTAGGGGGAGCTGAAGGCCCAAGTTCTGTTTTAAGTTTACTTGAATGGGCATGGGCAAAGGAATCTACACCAGGACAATTTGAGGTGTCTTTGGTCAAACAAGTAATAGCTATTCAATAGGCCCTTCAGGAAACTTCAGATGCTGGTACCAAGGCTGTTCTTCAAGCTCACCTGGACTCTCTACATCTAATGAAGATCCAGCACTTAAGACAGAATCTCAGTGTGGATGAATTGAAAAGGGATATAGCTGACTTGAAGACCTATAACTCTGAGAAGCTGGATTCAGTAATGCCATATGGTACCATGCAAGATCTATTACTGAGATTAACGAGAGAATCAGATTCTGACAAGAAGATAGCCAAGCTGGAGAACAGAGTTCAAGTTATTAAGAATTCAGTGGCTCTACTTCTTCAAAATCAACAAACTCAGACAAATCTTCTTATGTAACTGGCTAAAGCACAAGGCCTAACTCCTCCACTTGATGATAACAAAAAGGGGGAGAGAGAATCAAGTAAGGGGGAGAAAGGACCAACTGAGGGGGAAAAACTTCTAGTTCAAATCAGCAAAGTAATTTTACCTTCAATTACTATCTCCAAGCCACCAGTTGCAGATGGTATAGATCTTATCAATGCAGCAGCAGAAAATTTGAAAGATTCTGATAAAGGAAAGTTGACTCTAATCAACTGGAAAAAGATTGATGAGGACATACAGAAAAGGTTTGAATTAGTCAAGGAACCAGTTCAGTCAGCCATCCATCACTCTCATGTCAAGCCAATCAGTGTGAATGAGATGAGCATGAACTATCTGGAGAAAGGACAATCTTCCTGCATCAAGACTACAAAGGCTGAGATAATTCTTAAACCAAGGGCAAACTATCCAAAGTCATCTTTGAAGAACCCTATGGATACTGTGTATGAGACACCCAAGCCTGATGAAAAAAAGCTTCTGTCAAGATCTATTGTCTTCTACAAAGATCCAGCTGATTCAGCCTCAAGAAAGAGAATTGCAAAGATATTCAGAAATGGGAAGGAAATTTGTGTGGTAGCTGGACATCCACAATTTGCTCATGCAAAGGAAGAAGAAAAAGCTAGATTGAAGCAGGAAAAGAGGCAAGCTGCTCTAGATGCAAAGAAGTCTAAATAAAAGAAAGAACAGTTTTCTATCTTGGCCAAGCTACAGGCTGTGAATTCTTCTCAACAAATTCTCTCTCAACCATCTCAAGCTACTGAATCAAAGAAGAAGATTGAAGAACAGAAGAAATCCCCAAGAAAGAAAGAACTGGCTAAAAGAACAAAAAGGAAATTGGATGTTGTTGACAAGGAATTGGAAGATCAATTTCCAAAGGAATCCACTCAAGCTAAAACTCAATCATCAAAGCCCTCTGTGGTATTTGAAGATATAAGGGTGGTGGACCCCTACAGGAACATACATGGAGAGCCTATTGTGCCAAAGGATGAGCCAATAGAGTGGGATAAATTACCAATTCCTGACTTCAACTTGCCAATTCTTACTAAGCCAAGAAGGACAAAGTCAAGGGCAGTCAAGAAAGTGAAGTTGTCACCTCTCAAATCCAAGTCAGTAGTCAAAGCTCAACCCAAGGTCAACAGGGGAGACTACTTGTACTTATGTGACATCAAAGAATTCACAGATCTAAACCTTTATCTGGAGGAGCTGGATGAGGTAAGGGCAATTGATGCATAGAGAAACCTACCTGAAAGGTTGGTGTTCAAGTACAAAGGAGGAAGGGAGATTCAGTGGCCACTTCACAGGATACTTCAAGAAAGCCAAGCTGTGTTGATCAAAGTCTATTCATCCTTCAAGAAAAACTTTGGGTTCAATGTAACTGCAAGAAGATTAGTATTGAAGAAGATTGAAGAGCTAAGGAGTGTTAGAGCCAAAGATGCACTTCCCAAGACTCTTATCATCCCATACACAGGGAGAAGAGTGCATCTAAGGCCCTACTGGCTGATGGAATTCATGGATGACAAGGGTGTGAGAAGATTCTTCAGATTAAAAGACCAATTGAGTATCTCTAGCAATGAGACTCTCTTGGAGATGCAAGAAATGTTAGATCTCTCAGAATCCGATGAATTAGAATTCCACAGGCAGCTCCAGAATCAAATTGAAGAAAACAACAGAAAGCTTGAAAGAACATCCAGACCTTCAAGAAACTAGAAAAATCTGCCCAGGCTAGAGGAGCATCTTGAACTGACTGTGAGCCAAACTTTGTACATTTTGTTTAAATTGAAGCACTTTCAGTTTTATCTACTTATCTTTAAAGATATATGTTAAGGATGTTTTGTAATCATCAAGTGTCTCTTAATTTATGGCTACAATTCCAGTAGACATAAATTGGGGGAGATTGTTGTGAATATGTTGTGTACTTGATGATCACTTAAACAAAATGTCTAAGTAGATTTTAATTAGTGAAATTATGTAGCACTCGACGGATAAGAGTTTTAGTCCCGACGGATAACTCATTATAGTCTCGACGGATGATTAACTTATTATCCATCGAGTGAGTAGCTTATGTAATAATAAGTTTGTAGCACAGTGATGTATGCACCTTTGTATAGAATCTGTAGTAGCATATAAGTCATGTTGACTTTAACTAGATATGCAGAATAGGTTGATTAACTGTACATAAGCAATGTCTTGTAATTCTTTATAAGTGAAATGAAGTCAAGTGCCAAAATAACTATCGACGGATGATTAACAAAGCTTCGACGGATGATCAAATGACTATCAACGGATGTTTAACATAGCATTCGACGGATGATCAATTAAGTCATAAACGGATGATCTGAAAGTCGACGGATGATCATATCAAGATTCAAACATCAGCTGAACAGTGAAAGCTGACACACAGCCGTCGAGTTGGATACAAACACACTGTGGAAGCCCATTAACTGGGTAATAGAGGACGAAAAGCAGCAAAGATCAAGACTGTTAGATTTTATATTTGTTCAGTTCTTTTGACTTTGTAATCTTGGTAATATATAAACCAAGAGAGTAGCAAATAGAAAAATAACTGAGACAACTGAAAAACATAAAAACAGAGAAATTTTTGTAAGCACAATCCTTAGCATTTCCTGTATTCTCAGCGGTTCCATTTGTAAGCAGCTATGAGCATTTCTGCACACAGAGTCCTCTCGATATATTATATACATCTCTGGTGGAATTGTTTAAATCCACCAGAAAGTTTTTAAAGACTCTTGTTTTTAATTACTTATGTTTTGATTCATTCAAGTTTACATTCCGCATTGTGCTAATCAAAACAAATATATCCATAATCGAGTTGAACATTTTTATTTCAAGAAAAAGGTTCAAAAATTCCATTCAACCCCCCTTCTGTAATTCTTGCTATATTGTTAAGGGACTAACACCAGCTGCATCAGCATCTGCATTTGTAGAAGCTTCACCAGTAATTTCAGCATTGTCAGCATCAGAACTTACAGAGTCTGCAGTATCAGCATCCTCTGATAAAATAACAGTATGGGAGGCTATAGAGGCTTCAATATCATCCTCTAAGTTCTGATCTGCAACTAAGTTCTGATCAACATCCAAATTTTGATGCCCACCTAAAATCTGATCTTCATCATCTAGATTCAGAACTGGTGTTGATGGAATATATGCATTGAAATCAGCATTCAAGATTGGTGTTGTTGGTGGAGTGAGTTGAGTTGGTGGAGCTTCCAAGTACAGAACCTCAGGCACAACCAAGTTATGTATGTGTAAGTCATATGTCATAGCCTATTTGTATATTCGAGGATTCAACTCAACTCAAATAAGAATGTAATAAGTAAATAGTGGATCGACCGTCAGAGAGATCTCGCAAAGTAATATCTGTCAAAGGATTCAGAAACAAGGTTCATCTACAGACTTGAGGAGTTAATTCACTGGAAGAAGTTCAAGAAGTTGATCATGCCTCAGTGATATAAATCAAGATCGTGGATTTAATCAAGTGACAGAGATCTCGTCAGAGTATCATTAATTACAAGGATTTAATCTGAAGAAAATCAGAGTATCAAAGTCAACACATGAAGAAACGTCACGGAAGTTAGTCACTCATGAACCAGGCAGTACATCGAGTGTCAACGTTGAAGTGGTGGAATTGATTCATAATTTTCAGTGATTTTCAGAAGATTTGCAGAAGAATGGTTGCTGCTCAAGACTAGAATTAATTCTCTATTAATTAATTAAGTCAACTAATTTAATTAAGAAAATAAATTATATCTGCGAAGAATAATTTATTTATTAATTGAATTAATTGATTAATTAATTCTGAATTAATTGATTAATTAATTCTGAATTAATTTTAGGAATTTTCAGAAGTTTAATTGGTTTAAAAACAGTCTTAAATCAGCAAGACAATTGAAAATGAACTAGCATGACAATCTGGATTGTCATACCGATTGTCATGCCAAGTCATTTCAATTGTCATACCGAAAGTTACACTAGGAAGGAGATTGTCTTGCTAGTTCAACTGATTGTCATACCGATAGTCATTGTAGTTCAATCAGATTGTCTTGCTAATACAATTGAAAGTCCTACTGAAAGTCTTGCTGAGCCAAAGAGATTGTCCTACCGATTGTCATTGCAGTTCAAGTAATTTTGTTGGATTGCATACAAAAAGAAAAAGAAGCAGAAGACATTCACTCACTGAAAAAAATACAAGAACACAGCAGCCGCCTAAGAAATATTTCATTGTTCTCTACTGAAATTCAAATATCAATTTCTAGATTGCAAAGTTAAATCCAATCAACTAGAAATCTTTATCTTGTTCTTGTGTCACAATCTAGCGGATCAAAATCCCTAGAACTTAATCTCAAATCGCGTTTAGCATTTGATTCTAATTATTGCAAAAATAGAAAAAGTTCATGTCGAATTTATTCTAGATTTGTGATAATTGATTTGAGATTAATACCTTGTAATCGATACAGTTGTTGCAACACCTTTCAAGTTTAATAATATTTTTATTTAACTTGAATTTTGTTTCACATTTTTTTATTCCGCATTTATTCGATTATTTGGTACTGTTTGTATTCAACCCCCCCTTCTACAAACAAATTGGGACCTAACAATTGGTATCAGAGCCTTCTGATTAACGAACAAATCAAGATCCTAGACTTTTGTGATTTTTCAACTCCTTGAATTTTTATTTATTCAAAAATTCATAATGACTTCACATAAAGTTGGAACCGTTAAAATTCCACAATTTGATAAAGAGAATTATATCATGTGGAAGAAGAAGATGCTATTATTTTTACAAGTTGCAAATCCCAAATATTCAAACTTGTTAAAGAAGGGTATAAAAACTTCTATGGTTATTGAACCGGAGGTAATAATAGATGGTGTGGTGACTACTAAAGCTAGAACCTATCCAAAAGAGCCCGAAGATTTTACTCCTGCTGAGAAGGAAGAAGCCTCCTTGGATGCCAGCCTTCAATTAATATTAATTGATTCCCTTGATCCTTTGATGAACAGACATGTGATGAACTGTAAAAATTCTAAACACATGTGGGAAACTATTGAGGTAATTAATAAAGGCATAGAGGAAGTTAGGGAGAACAAGTTGGAAATCCTAACCTCTGAATATGAACATTTCAAATCAAATCCAGGAGAAGGAATTACTGAAGTGTTTGAGAGGTACAATGCATTGATCAATAACCTGAACATCAATGGAAAGTATTATTCAATCAGGGAGGTCAACAAAAAGTTCCTTTTAACACTGTCAGCTCATCTTGAACATAGAATCACTGCCATTAGAGAAGCTAGAGATCTGAGTGAGATTTCTTTGGACAGGCTCTATGGAGTGTTAAAAACCTATGAGTTGGAGCAGATTCAACAGAAGGAAGTCTACGGGAAGGATAGAATGGTCAGCACATCTACTGCACTTGTAGCTGAAGGTCAACAACAACAACAATCTCAACAGTTAGAAAGAATGGTACAGTTTTCCAAGGGTGAGGAAAATGAGTTAGTAGCAGAATATGATCCTCCTACTACAAATCAATCAAGTGATGATTTTTATTCCTTGGAAGAGCTAGAGCAATTGGAAGATGAATCAATGGCCCAAATTTTCAAGAGATTCTCTAATGTCAGATTCAGGAGGAATCCCAAGCTTAAGTACAAGTCCAACTACAACAAATTCCAGAAAGGTGGATCTTCATCCTCTAACACCAGCAGTGGTGGGTACAAAACAGGGATGGTTGATCGAAGCACCATTAGATGCTATAACTGCAATGAGTTGGGACACTTTGCCACAGAATGTAGGAAGCCAAAGCAAGTAAGAAAGAACTCTGAAAGGGCTTATCTGGCAAAGGGAAGAAGCTGGGATGATACTGACAGTGAAGATGAAGAAGAAGGAAATCTTGCTCTTATGGCTATTGATGGAAAAGCTTCATCGTCAAGAATAGAGGTAAAACTTTCTGATGCTGAAATTGTTTATCATCTAAGAGGTAACTTAGATTGTGCACGTCGTGATAATGAACTGTTAAGTTTAAAGATCACAGACCTTGAGAAAGAGGTCAATGAATTAAGACTTGTGCATATTAATCAAGACAAATTAAAAGAATAGGTATCTTTTCTAGAGAATAGAGTTGACTGTTATAGAAAACTCGAAACTATTCTCAAAGACAAGATCACCGGTCTTGAGACTAAGGTTAGAGCCTACTTCAATTCTTGTTCGAAGGCTAAAGAGTTCTACAGTAAGCAAGCTGTTAATCAAACATCTGGAATAGGTTATGATTACAATGCTGCTATTGGAGAATTAGGCATAAACTCCCCTCCTCATGTCTGTGCTAAAGGGAGGGAAGTACCACATGTGCTTAAGGGTGTTGATGAACCCCTCTATAAAGCATCAATTGCTGAACCATTTGATGCGACCTCTTCTGTTATTCAAGAAGAAATACGTACTGAAGATCTTGCTAATGAGAAGGTTGTTTCCAAGTCAAGTGTGTCGAAAGTTCCAGTCAAAGTTGTGAAAGCAACTGAGACTAACTCAGACACACATGAGTTGGATAACAAAAATGCCATGTCTACCATGCATAAATTGCCTGCTGTTAATCACTCTCATAAAGCATGTGGTGTTTCTAATTATATGTCTTGTGCTTTTAATATGATGTATGCTTATTTTAATGGTAAGCATGTGTCTAATGATAAGACTTCTCCTCGTCAGCATGTGAATAACAAGAAGCATGATAGGTCTAAGACTGCCAGTCCTTCTAAGGCTAGAAAGGAGACATTTGTGCCTAAGCTTAAACAGAAATTTGTTAAGGCTGTTTACAAGGTCAAATGTTCAGTCATTGAGAAAGTTGAGACAATTAAAATTAAAAATGTTGTTTTGCCTGACAAAGGACAGTTCTACAAGTATGCCGGGCCCAACCAAGTTTGGGTTCCGAAGAAGGTCTAATCCATTTGTAGTGCAGGGCATTAAACAAGTATAACCGGTAGTGTGGATTCTTGACAGTGGATCATCAAAACATATGACCGGAGATAGAGCCCTGCTATCAAATGTGGTTGAGAAAGATGGCCCCATGGTTACCTTTGGAGATAACAGCAAAGGTTTATCTGAGGGATATGGCTGTTTGCAAGCTGGGAATGTTATCATTGTAATTTTGTATATTGTGCTAGGTTATTATCAGGAAGCAGTATCTAACATATAGCACCAGTGACGAGACTTGAGAATATTACGACATATCAAGCACCTGCTGCACATTACACTTGGAATTGTACTCTAGTAAGATGTGTACAAGTGTACTCCTGGTTGGTAAGTCAAAAGAGGAAGTCAGTGCACCACAGTTCATGAACTTTGCAGTTGCAGATCTATTGGACTATGCAATCTCTTCTTCACAATCTCACTTCAGGTTGGTATGAACTAGTATACTGCTCAAGCAATCGTCAAGGACATGGTATGGCACTCTAACTGCAGTTACAATTTTATATGAATAAGTAGAGTCGTCATATTTATAACTATCTTATCACTAAGCACAATCATACTGTTTTATATGTGCAGTGGTATATTGATTATGCAACATAACAATTAGTATCTAAAGTACTTGACAAGTATCGGTCAATGATATCTTGTTAACATTATGTTGCAGATATTTGTAAGCTTTTGATATGAATGAGAATTACTTAGACTTTACCCTAAGTGATCAATGTTTTATCAAAAACTCATTCATATTGAAAAACAAAAATTAAACTTCTTTCTACATTAGTGATTTCTTATTTCATGTAAAATCTTTTGAAATCACTATTGTAAATCATTTTCTCTCTATTACCATATATTTTGTGATACAGGTTCAGTCTCCAATGACTTTCTTTCATTGACAGTCATGAGGTTGAAAACCCACAACGTCTATCCCAGACTGTAAAGACAAACACAGAAACAGAACCAACCAACACTCTCTTACCACTAAATGTAGTATGAATGAGCGTGAGGGAGATAGTGCCTTAGTGCACCAAATAAGGAAGGTTCTGTAGTCAACCCAGTAGCTCTGTCTCATACATAGATGAGTAGTATTTAAACCGAGACAACTGCTAGCCCCCATACATCTTCTCAAAAAGATGTAATGGCTGAAAAGGCACAAAAACAGTTACTAGATTCATTCTCTCAACAGGGTGAGTCTATTGAATTTTGCCTGTCGGCCAAGGTATCCGATGTAGTGTCACCACTTCAAACATAATCAATTCTTGATGCACAAGGAGAGGTTACACACACAAAGGATGAGTTGACGGAAACAAGAGTTTCGACCATTTTAAGGTCAGATTTGATTGTTCAAGGTTCGTTAGTGGACCAATTGCCTTTACAGGTGTTAGGAGAGGATACTGATCCAAAAGCCATATGTCAGTGGTTAGTGTCTACCTCCCCAGGCTTAAATCCCCTGGATGCATCTGCGGATAGTGGATCTGACATAGGTGCAGATCGGCAACTTGTTGACAATGATTCAGATATTACCTGATAAGTCACAAGGAAATGTCTTCACAGACATTAGAAGGGAACTTTGATCTTTATGCTAAATTCGTTGGATCATTGTTTACCTTCCCAGAATTCAAATCTGGAACCCTAAAAGGGAAACTAGCAACTTGTAAATTATGACTCAGATTCATCTGACGAGTTTAACAAGGATGGGGATTTGTGAACTCCCATTGCACCACCTGTGACCTCCTTAAGGATGGCTAAGGTGATTTTCCTTGCAGGTATAGCTGGATTATGGAGCTATGAGAGAAGAGTGATACACTTGTGAGAATGAGTGTAAACACGAGTGGAGAGAAGAGTGAAACACATGTGAGGTACACTAAACAGAATCACACACTCACGGTGAGGAAGAAAGAGAAACTACTTGTTATTTCTTTTCCAACCAAGTGAAATATGAGAACTCCTTCAGACGACGGCATACATTCCTTCTTTAAGGGGGAGATAAAAGCTTAAGTAATAGTTTGGAGGATTCCTCAACTAAGGGGGAGAAATAGCAGGGAGGAAGAAAAAATCCTAAAAATGTACACTACACCACACCATTGTTGTTTCTAACTACGGATCCTATTGTACGGGAGAGGTGGTAAACACAAGGTGATTTCCTAGTAAGGGAAGAAGCTGTTAGGGGAGTACCATTGGTTTTTATCTGCGGATCCTATTGTACGGGAGAGGTGGTAAATGAAGGTGATCTTCTTTAATCAGTTGATTCTCATAGGGGGAGAAGCAAGAGATATAGGCTTCTCAACAGGAAATGTGGTTGTATAAATGAAGATGGAACTACTTGAAGATATGTTCAGTCTAGAGGAACATCTACTTGGAATCTGGAAAATGTTAAATCTCATCCAGAACTTTTCTGCTATTTACTTTGCATGTATGTTTATATCTTTTTCTTATTTGTTAGTTGAGTTATCCTCTAGGTATTTGTGTGTTATTGTCTAACAAACAAATAGGGGGAGATTGTAAGTCATATGTCATAGCCTATTTGTATATTCGAGGATTCAACTCAACTCAAATAAGAATGTAATAAGTAAATAGTGGATCGACCGTCAGAGAGATCTCGTAAAGTAATATCTGTCAAAGGATTCAGAAACAAGGTTCATCTACAGACTTGAGGAGTTAATTCACTGGAAGAAGTTCAAGAAGTTGATCATGCCTCAATGATATAAATCAAGATCGTGGATTTAATCAAGTGACAGAGATCTCGTCAGAGTATCATTAATTAAAAGGATTTGATCTGAAGAAAATCAGAGTATCAAAGTCAACACATGAAGAAACGTCACGGAAGTTAGTCACTCATGAACCAGACAGTACATCGAGTGTCAATGTTGAAGTGGTGGAATTGATTCATAATTTTCAGTGATTTTCAGAAGATTTGCAGAAGAATGGTTGCTGCTCAAGACTAGAATTAATTCTCTATTAATTAATTAAGTCATCTAATTTAATTAAGAAAATAAATTATATCTGCGAAGAATAATTTATTTATTAATTGAATTAATTGATTAATTAATTCTGAATTAATTTTAGGAATTTTCAGAAGTTTAATTGGTTTAAAAACAGTCTTAAATCAGCAAGACAATTGAAAATGAACTAGCATGACAATCTGGATTGTCATACCGATTGTCATGCCAAGTCATTTCAATTGTCATACCGAAAGTTACACTAGGAAGGAGATTGTCTTGCTAGTTCAACTGATTGTCATACCGATAGTCATTGTAGTTCAATCAGATTGTCTTGCTAGTACAATTGAAAGTCCTACTGAAAGTCTTGCTGAGCCAAAGAGATTGTCCTACCGATTGTCATTGCAGTTCAAGTAATTTTGTTGGATTGCATACAAAAAGAAAAAGAAGCAGAAGACATTCACTCACTGAAAAAAATACAAGAACACAGCAGCCGCCTAAGAAATATTTCATTGTTCTCTGCTGAAATTCAAAGATCAATTTCTAGATTGCAAAGTTAAATCCAATCAACTAGAAATCTTTATCTTGTTCTTGTGTAACAATCTAGCGGATCAAAATCCCTAGAACTTAATCTCAAATCGCGTTTAGCATTTGATTCTAATTATTGCAAAAATAGAAAAAGTTCATGTCGAATTTATTCTAGATTTGTGATAATTGATTTGAGATTAATACCTTGTAATCGATACAGTTGTTGTAACACCTTTCAAGTTTAATAATATTTTTATTTAACTTGAATTTTGTTTCACATTTTTTTATTCCGCATTTATTCGATTATTTGGTACTGTTTGTATTCAACCCTCCCTTCTACAAACAAATTGGGACCTAACAGTATGTCTATGTTAGCACTTGTACCTGGGTCTTCAACATGTAATGAAGTATTGATAGGAGACACAGGAACTCTGTCCTTAGAAGTTTCTTGAACTTGAGTTGGTGACAGTGGTGGTGTAGATTCAGTAGCTTCAGCAAATTCTGGTTGTACAGAAGGAAGAGATTCAATCACAAATTGTTCTATTGGGATCAAGGATTCCTGTAATAACCCCAATTTTTGGAAATTTTTGAAACCCTTATGAATAGTGTTTTTGCTGAATGAGAAAATTTTTCATGCCACACTATGTAGGGGTTCTGTTATGGATATTCTGAGATTTTATTAGTACTCTATATGGTATATAAGTGTATGTAAAGATCGTCAGAATCCAATTCCGAATACTTTATTTTTTCCCGAAAATCTACCAGATACAGAAAGAATTGAGTATAAGGTAACAGAATAAAAATGATTTAAATTCAAGGATTATAAGAGAGGATCATGAAAGGAATATAATGTATTGAGAAAGGTTAAAGAAACCTAAGTAATAAGATCCCGGGTATGATCCCTCAAATGATAAACGAAAATGAAAGTTAAGCGAACCGGATAACAGATCAGTGGTCATTAGGCAAGCAATTAGGAGTTAATCAAGGAGGTTAGGGATGATGATGTCATCAAACCAACAAGGTGTGGACAAGTGGAAGCATTATGACATGTGCAAGATGACATAAGCATGACAAGGGGTTTTGTTTTGTTGGTTGATTTTGGGCCATGTAAAATTAACCATGGTAAAAAGTTAAAACATTTTCCAAGGCCAAAAAGGAGAAGCAACCAAGCAAATATCATAAAACACAAAAATTAGAAGTTGACTTTCCCATTTCAAGAAGAAAGCTCTCGGCTAAAACAAACCCAGCAAATTCAAACTGCCATATCTCCTTCAATACTCACTCAAATGTTGTGTTCTATAGCTCGTTGGAACGGTATTGAGATGTCCTACAACTCTTGTTCACAAGTCTCTTCCAAATAAGTATGGTAAGACCCTCATTTTTACAGTTCTTTAAATCGGACTTTTAGAAACTTCAAAGCCTAACTTTGTGTTCTTGATTTCTTTGGAAAGATCAAGCTTGTAGGAGGCTCCCTAAGGCTTCCTAGCAACTTAAAACCTCCCAAGGAAGGTATAAATCTTCACACCCTTTAGTAATAAGTTTTAATGTTGAAGTTTGGAGATGGTTTGGATGGATGAGTAGTAATTTGAATGATAAGCATGATTCGGGCTTAATTGTTAAGTAGTTTAGTTGAATTTGGAGATGTTATAATATATGATTGGATTGAGATCCTTGAGCTTATTATGACTGAAATCAGTAGCATTGATGTGTATCTTGAGTTGTTGTTGATTGGTAGTTGGATTGATATGATTTGGAATAGTAAAAATTTGGGAAATCACGTAAACATAGCCGTCATAATGTCCGATTTACTTTAGACTGCTTTTGTATATAACATTAGGACCCGAGAACTCCCTGCTAGATTTTGACCATTGCCATTTTTAGATAGTTCATGTTACGAGCTTCATTTTGATATGTAGTTCGTTTAATTCCGATGTACGGTTTAGGAGAAACGACCGTTTTAAGTAACGGCGTTTCGCGACCGAACCATTACCCCTCGCCTTACTTTGAAACCTTGGTTAAGGATCTAAAAGGGTTAATTAGTGTATGAAAAAATTATGTTAAGTGTGTTAGGCAGTTGGTAAGACACTCGCGAAGGAATCGCCTTAAAACTCGTAATGGTTAAATTATTAAAAATGGTGGAGCCGAGGGTACTCGAGTAACTTAAGAGAATCAGTAAGCGCAAAGCAAGCGTTAGAGTCTAAGTTGGTTAAAGTATAGATTTACAAGTGACTTTGGTTTAATTCCAACTTACTTGTTGTTTATAGGTTACCAGACTCGTCCCGAGCCATTTGTAACCCCCAGTCGCTCAGGCAAGTTTTCTACCCGTTATACTGTTGTTGTGATGTATACACTTGTATATGCATTATCTTGTAATAGATGCATGATGGTTATATTAGCAAATTCTTGCGATATATTGTAGCATGTGATATGGTACATATGCATGCCTGTTTCGTATTCTTTCCATATATATCTGTTGGTTAAGTTGATAATACCTATGCTAGTGCATAGCGGTAATTTGCATATACCCTTAGTATAGGGACCCAAAGGTGAAAACATTTTCTAAAACCGGGAGTCGAGGATCCCGAGTAGATTTTATATATATATATTTATATATATATATGGTTATAGTTTTCAAAACTATTAATCGAATAAGGTTTATTCGATAACTTTATTTTATTAATGAATATTATCTTGAATATTCATTCGAGGACTTATGACTCCTTTATATTATTTATTGAATATTACTTGGATATTCATTTGAGGATGTATGACTCCTTTATTTTATTTAATGAATATTATTTATAATATTCATTCGAGGTATTATGACTCCACTTATTATTTATTAATATTCTTTATTTTATTAAAGAATAATGTTCGATAACCAAACTTACTTTTGATATTCAAATAAAGATATTACTTTCGTATAAGTATATCTTTGATTATTTACTATTCATTTCAAGTATAAGTTTTACAACTTCTACTTCAGTTATTTTTATAAAAATTATTCTTTATGGGAATATTATTTAAATAATAATATTCAGATATTTCTTTATATTGAGACTGATTTACCTTATTAAATCAGCATTATTCCAAACACTCTTTAAAGTGTTTTCAAGTCTTTAAAATGATTTTCAAAAGTTAGAGCGGATCCCAAAACTCATTTTTATATTTAAGATCTTCCTTTTAAAAAGGGGATTTAAATACTCGCTCAAAACCGGAGGGATCCGGCTCTGTTGTGTATTTTATATTCGCAACAAGGTTGTTGTCTTGATAAAAGAGTTTTTGATTACTTACCCAACACTCGGGAAGTAAAATTCTGGGAACAAGTTAATCCATTAACAGGCATCGCCTGGGAAATATCGGTGAGTTTTCCTTTCCAACTAGATACGACTTCTTGATGGAGCCGTATTAACAAGTTTCTACTTGGGGAAAGTGGGGACGAGCTTTACGTTTCAGAGTCATGGATTTCATCTGAACTAGGAGTGGCGTAAGTGGCCGAGTAGCGCCGGCCCAGCCTTATTATATTGGCCCAAATGGCCTGGAAGTTCCGCTAAGGCGGTCCATTCCTTAGGAGTTCAGTGTTCGGTTGACAAGTAAATCCGATAGGTTCTCCTCTACATGTAGAAAATGGTGGGGTTATACTACTACGACTGATCATCGTAAGTGGTCTTCCTGGCACGGCAAACTCCCGTAATGAGTTCATCATCCAATTGGATATTTCTGCAACACTACCCAGAGCACTTCGATAGAAAGGCTACGGTTGGGCGATTGTTGAGTGTTGGCAGGGTCAAGTTTTCAAAATGATGTTTGCATCAAATGAAGTATCTCGTAACTTCATTTTATTTTGATGATATTTTAAAGATTTAATCTATTCAAATCTGGTCTTGTAGTCTCATCTATGTGATGAACTTTTGAAACTAATTATAACTTGAACGGTGGTAGTTCAAGTAGTAATTGGAAAAGATATAAGTATATTGGAGTATCTTGTAACTTCATCTTTTAAACTTATATCTAGTAAATGGTTATCTTATGCATGACAAAGATTTTCAGAAAAATGTTGAGACAAGGTTAGATATATGAGATCACCTTGCAACGATATTTTTATACAGTTATACACTGGAACTCTGTGTGTATTATGCATGGAAGAGGACTTCCAATATTTTGAAAAGTATATATGTATATATATATATATACTGAATATTTTGCGACTTCATCGCATTAAGATATCAACTTGGTTCATTTCTTTTGACCAAGACTTTCATGAGTACTATGAGAAGGCTCATATATTGTTAATCATTATACATATTATTTTGGTGGGCTTGCTGCTCACCCTTGCTTTCTTCTTTCATCACACAACATCAGATAGACAAGATGAACAGGACCAAGCTCCCAATTCGCGAGCGGATAGGAAACGTTCCGCAGTTTCCTATAGGCGTTGATGTCGCTGTAGCTGAGGTAGGAACTACCAATAGGCTAGGCTTTCAACTTTTGATGTATCAGATTATGTATATTTATGAATTGTAATAATGGAAAAGAAATGTAAATTTATTTAGAAACATGTTTAAGGTGTATTGGCATATAATTGTGGAATAAAACGACTTGTGATTATTTTTGGATATTCATCTCTGAGACTATAACTTGTGGTGTGTGTGTTTATTGTGGGGTCACAGTACAGAGTAGATGATTATTTATTAAGATTGGGTGTTATTAAGGGAAATGGAACTCGTGACAACCCGGATCCCCGACCCCGGATTTGGGGGTGTTACAGAAATGGTATCAGAGCTAAGCGTTATAAACCTCAGAGATGACGTGACGTTAAGATAATAAGTTCACTAAGATAATATGAACTTTTGCCAAGTTCATAGTCGGGCTACCTAATGTAGTACCGACAGTTAAAACCCTTATGGGAACCCTTATAAATGTAGCGATAGAAGCGTAGTTCGTTATCGTATATGGTAGCGGGACACCGAACCCTAAGGTTGAGGAGCAACAACGCAATGATGTTTTATTACTTATTAGAGATCAGATTATGGATCCGATAGAGCGTCCTAACGCAGGACCGGATGATGTTGATATTGAGGATGTAACGGTTGAGGATGTTATCCTAGAAGGGACAGTTGCTGAGGAGGATCCCATGGAGGATCCTGACAAGAATGAATAAAGGACCATTGAGGAATTGATAACCATGGTTAGGGAAACTACCAGAGGTAGGATTGGCCGGTCACTACCGGAGGTTCGTTCAAGTTTGTAAAGATAGTTGCCCCTTTAATGCGGCTTACTCGTAAGATTGAGAAGTTCGAATGGACAGAGAAATACGAGAACAACTTTTAAGAACCGAAGCAAAGGTTGGTAACGTTCCCTATGTTGGCGTTGCCGGACGGAAAATGAGATTTTGTGAAGTGTAGTGACGCTTCGCATAAGGAATTAGGGTGCTTCTTATACAGCACAACAAGGTAATCGCGTACGCATCAAGACAATTGAGGTAATATGAAATTCGATATCCCCACCCATGAGCTTGGGCTCATGGCAATAGTTTTGCCCTAAATATTGGAGGCACTACTGCTATGGATAGAAGTGCGAGATTTATACAAACCATAGGAGCTCTAGTACATTTTTACGTAGAAAGAGCTCAACATACGCCAGAGGAGGCGGTTAGAGCTAATCAAGAATTATGATTGGGAGATTCTTTATCATTCGGGGAAAGCCAATGTGGTGGCTGATGCCCTTAGTAAAAAGGAGAGACTCAAGATGATAATGTCTTTGGGAGAGTTTATAAGAGATGTTGAGAAAATGGAAATAGAAGTGAAGGTAACCGGAGCCGGTACCGAAAAGCTATTTGAGATCGCTATGCGGTCTGAATTATTGGAAAATTTATTATTGTGCCAAGAAAAACTGATGAATGAAGGCAGAGAGCCAACAATTAGATAAAAGATTAATACCGAGAAAGATGATAAGGGAATAATGAGGTATTCCTATAGAAATTGGGTTCCAAATGTTCAAGAGCCTAAAGATGAAATCTTAGATGAAAGCTAGTTTGAGGAATAAGAGTTAGAGCAAACCCTGAACGTGATAGTCAGGGAGGTCACCATCAAGATAGAAGGAACCCATATCATGATAAAGTGGAAAATGAGGAATTAAATTATGTAAGATGACCCCAATTATGGGGAGTAGGAAGAAATATTTAGACTGAGGAAACAGAAGTCGAGTAAGGAAAGGAGACCCAAGACAGTACTCCTATACGAAAATTTATGGACCTTTCTAGACAGAACTTAGACTATTATCCCCAACCACCACCCTGAGGAAACAATGCGGTGAGAAATTCTTTCAGGTTCTTTAAGTCGCTAAGCTCTCAGAGTTCCAAGGAACAAGCTGACCCAGTCGAGGCAAAAGCCTGGCTAAAGGAAATACAGGAATCATTTGAGATTCTAAATGATTGACGAATCACAAAAGAGTGTTTTTGTCACTTACCCTCCTAAGAGAGAGACCACCCACTGGTGAAAGTCCAAGGAAGGCACGGAGCCAGAGGTTACAATAAACTGATTAAAGTTCAGTCAATTGTTTTTAGGAAAGTACTTCCCAAGGTTATGGAGATAGTGTAAAAGCTTTAGAGCCAGAACAAAGGCGGATGACTATGATGAATTATGAATCTAAGTTGTAAAAGTTGTCAAGATTCGTTCTGAGGACACGAATCCAGAATGACGGGATATTTGAAATCAATGCTTATGTTGTGTTGGTTCATGAAATAATTATAAGAGAAAGGAAAATAAAAAGAAACTGAAGTGGAAAGGAAAATTAAGGCAATAGAGTTTGAGGAATGATAAGGGAGTTGGGTATGAGGAAACCCTTAAGAATCATAGTAATAGAAATAGAAAAGTATGTAATCGTCAGGATGAGGGTGATTCACCATGAGTTAAAATTGATGGTTGAAGGCATAAGAGATACATATATTTTATCCCCTGTAAGTTGGGAGGATTCGAGCAAACCTTGAGATAGTTCGAAGGATAAATAATGAGACGCAGATAGACTGAGGAGACAAGGAAGTAAGAAAATTAGGAGAATTGGAGGAAGGAAGTGACCTTCAAGAATGTGAAGTGTAAGACTGGTGGCTTGATACCCAAAAAGGGAGACGCCAGGTATGAAAGACATCCCAACGTTGAGATGACTGTTGAGAAAAAAAAACAAAAGAAAATGAGGATTTATTAAAAAGATGTTCACGTTGAACACGACCAATATCTTCCAGAACATCCATGTTATCATTACCAAATTAGGAAAGAAAAGCGGATAACCGTTGTTATCTTTTGGAGGCCATTTTGATTGACCTCATTTTGAATACAGATGTTATTGTGAAATTAGACATATACTATCGAGGTGGGAATAATTGAATAAGACACCCTTATCAGGGATATATGACTTGATTTATCCATGGAAGGATGCATGTACCTTTTTAAAGGTGGAATTAAGGATAGAACATCGGTAACTTAAAATGAATCCTAGGGGAATGCATAAAGATTGGCATTTCACCCTTAATAGGGATAGTATGAGTTTTGACAGTATGAATTGGAAAGGATTAAGGTAATAACAAACTTTAAGAATCAGTGGAATTTTTTTTTCAGAAGTATATAGACAATGATTCTGGTATTAATAAATGGTATCTTGATATGCCCTGTATCTAGGGAATACAGGAGGAACGATTCAAGGAAAACCTTAGGGGTTTTACAAGGAGAAAGGTAATATTCAAAATTCTCAAGAATAGAAATTATGATAAAGGAAATATGACGTAATTATAATGATGCCAAGTGGGGCACGTGTTAAACCACGAGAAAGTATGGATCGAAACAGTAAAGGTCGAAATTATTCAGGGCAATTAGGACCTAAGATAAAAGATGTCCTAAGTATGATCGAGAGTCAATCGTGACAGTGATTAACCTCTAAAGACTGAGGCAATAACTTATGGAAAAATGGTGATATTTTTTTTCTCATCATATTTTAAGGAAAACATGTTCACAAAAGCAGTGATTGAAATAAGGTAGAAAATTTATTTGGAGGTGGTTAAAATGACATTGACTGTAAGGAAATTTTACCATCTGGAAAGGCCAAAGAGGTGGCCGACACTTTAAATGTAAGAGGATAATTATAGGCGCTCGTGCGAGAGGAATACAATGATGATGGTTGAAGCCGGGAAGGTTGTATTACGGTTCGGAAGATTAACATTCCTTCTGATGATTGTGCAATACTCAACCGTAATAGTAGTTTGGTAAAGGTTTAATTTGTGTAATCACCATGAGCGGGCTATTTATCTTAGAAGATACTATCTTGAGATAAGCCAGGACCATGTTTTAAAAAGGACTAGACGAACCTTGAGTTAAGTCTTCTATTTAAGGCATACGATTAAGAATGGTATTTGTGGCGCCCTTCAAACCCGGGTCAGAAGTTTGGGGTCCACACACACACACCTTAATTATAACCTGCTTATAACAATAATAAAGATAATAATAATATATGCAATGACCCTACTTACCAACCACCACGGACCGCAACAGGTTAAAGTATGCACACAAGCCAAACACACTAATATATTACAAACCGTTCAAATCCCAACTATTTCAAATTCAAACTGAGTATTAAACATTATTACAAACTTTTACAAACTTAAATTATTCCAAAAGAAGCCTACTAGCTCAGCTTTTTCAACCTGAACCCCTAGCTCTCGCACTGGACTGGGGATCCTCTTTACCAACTGGTTCCTTTTTAACTGGAAAGAATATAAACAACATTGCACAAATGAGCTAACTAGCTCAGCAAGTCACAATGACAAAACTGAGAATAATGATCATCAGGTGAATATGGTTATGATATCAAGTGAACAATGGATTATGATTTAGAATTGGATATTATACTTTTAATTTAAAAACAAGGTTAGGCTGCTGATCAGTCACGCACTAACCCCGAGCAAGTCACACAGCATTGCTCTAACTACGGGATCCAAGGCACACATTGGCCTAACTTGACCATTATATGGTCTGACCACGAATCTGGTCCACAATTTTTTAAAAACAATCCAATTCTAACATAATAACAGAATATGCAATAGTAAACAATAACCGAAATCATTAACAACAATAAATGTTTAACAATGAAAGGGTTTCAATCCTTGTAAGGATCAATAAGGCAATTTAAAAGCTTGGATGCTGGGTAATGAAAGAATTGGATAACAAAGGAATCAACGTTTCAAGGTTTCAAGGATTCGATCTTTCAAAGTACAAGATACCATGGGTTGAGTATATAATGGTTCATTTCAGTGTTTGGTATTTAGTTTGTATGTATTTATAGAGTAGTATCGTAGATTTGTGATTCTTGTTTGGGTATACAATAATCAATGGATTAGAAAGAATATGATTCATGGCTCAAGGACAATAACTAAAATCAGGATTTAGGTTTCTGTGCTTCAAAGCACTTGCAATATCACAGGATTATCAAGTACTACAATATCTCGAGAAAGTTCAGAACACTTGCCTGATATTAGCTTACTACACTGCACTCGTTTCCAATCACAACCGTCTTACTCTTCAACTATATGTTTTCCTTTCGTACGTCTTGCCTCTTCTACTCACATATCATAAGCATCTATCAATAATTTACTCATGGAATTCTATTCAACACATACTTCTATCTACCCTTCGTTTTACCCAAATCCGATTAACGGATTGAAAGTTATGCAATAATCAAGTAAACACCGAATATTTAGATCGATAGTCAATTAACAAGTCACATATAGCACATAATACATCACGTAATCAATGATATATTATTTATAAAGAGGTCTCGGGTCATAAATAGGCTTTCTGGTATTTAAAATGATTTTTAAAACATTTTTCGGAATTAAACAGGTCGTTGGATCAATTTCGGGTTAATAAATAGGGTTCGGTTGGCCCATTCTGGCTCCGAAATAATTTTAGAATAATTATCGGGCCTTGGAAATAATTTAGAATAATATTTTAAAGCTCGAAACTATTTTTCAGAATTTTTAAATCATTTTTAAATAATTAAATCTAATTAAATAACTAATTAAAATCAATTAATAATTAATTAAAACAATTAATCAATTAATTTTCGAATTAATTGACCAATTAATCAATTATAAATTAACTGAAATTAATTAACTAATTAATTTAAATTTATTTGTGAATTAAAAATAATTTTCAGAATTAAAATAATAATTTTTTGAATTTCAGAATTTAAAAATGAATTTTTATAATAAAAATAAATAAGAAATATGATTTTTAAACATTTTATAAACAGGAATCCTAAATTTGCAAAGTCTGGAAACCTCAGGGACCTAACTGCATCGTTTTCAAAAGTCCAGGGACCAAACTGCAATTTTACACCCCGTCGCCGGAAAACAGTCGGGTTCGCCGGAAAACACGTTCCCGGCGTCCTCAATCCACCAACACCTCCAGATCACATCTACACAACATCAGGAACACAACCATGCAATCAATTCATCCTAACAATCCCTGAGTTGGCCGGAATTTGGCCGTGAAGTTTTCCAGTTTCCGGCGAACATCGGAAAACTTCAAAACACAACTCCCTTCTCTACAGACCTCGTTGGTTCAAGAAACTTATACGACTAGATTGCAAATTTCACAGAGAACACAACCCACTATAACACAACATCAATCTATCATAGAATAAGAAACCCCCAAATTTCAATTAAGAACATTCATACGGGTTATAAACCCTAATTTTGAAATTCGAAAATTAAACCCACTTTTGAGCATGTTATTGAACTCCAAATCAGACGTATGACATATGAAAATCATCAGGAAAACAAGCTCTACAACATGCAATCATCAAATCATACAAACAATCATCCGAACAAAAATTCATATTTTTAATAAAATAAATTCGAAAATAAATAAATTTTTAGAAAAATAACCTTGATTTCTGCAGTGAAACAAAGCTCAGAATCTGATAAAACACCTCAAATCCTTTGTTTTGGTTACTCAACGGTTAACGTCGGTTGGTTCCCGTTTTTATAAAATAGACTTTAATTACCCGGAAAAAGATTTTAGAAATTTCATATGATTCTTATAAATCCATAAACCAACATAAAAATAATTAGGAAGATATGACAATTATCTATATTTTATTTTGGACATAAAAAAATTAAAATACTCAATTAATATTATTTTTGAATATTCAAGTACAGATAACACTTAACAATTAGCTCACAGAATAGATACTGAACACACATAATAATTATATAATAGCAAAAATAATTACACGATATATCCCGGATATTACATCCTTCCCCCCTTAAAAGGATTCTGTCCTCAGAATCTCTAAGAAAACAAATAAGGGTACTTTTCTCTCATATCACTTTCTAACTCCCAGGTTGACTCTTCAACCTTTGGGTTTCTCCACAATATTCTTACTAACTTTACCACTTTATTTCTCAATACTTTCTCTCTTTCCTCTAGAATCTCTATCGGACTCTCTACATATGATAAATCTGCTTGAAGTTTTATTGGCTCATATTCTATTACATGCCTGGAGTCTGGATTATATTTCTTAAGCATTGATATGTGAAAAACATTGTGAATATGCTCCATGTGCGAAGGTAACGCCAATTCGTAAGCTACTTTGCCAATACGCTTTAGGATTTCAAAAGGTCCGACATATCTTGGGTTTAGCTTCCCTTTCTTCCCAAATCTCGTTAGTCCTTTCCACTGTGATACTTTCAATAATACTAAGCTTCCTTCTTCGAATTCTATGTCTTTTCTTGACTGATCTGCATATTTCCTTTGACGATCTTGTGCGGCTATTAATCTTTTCTGAATAATTTCAACAACTTCCTTTGTCTGTTGCACCAATTCAGGTCCGAGTATTTTGCGTCTCCTACTTCGTCCCAATATACTGGAGATCTACATTTACGTCCATAAAGGGCTTCATAAGGTGGCATCCCAATATTGGCGTGATAACTGTTGTTATAAGCAAACTCTACTAGGGGTAAATGCTCGTCCCAACTTCCTTTGAAATGAATAGCACAAACACGTAGCATGTCCTCGTTTGTCTGAATCGTTCTTTCACTTTGGCCATCCGTTTGGGGGTGATAAGCTGTACTCATATTCAATCTTGTTCCCAAACATTCTTGAAAACTCTTCAAAAATCTTGAATTAAATCTTGGATCTCGATCAGATACAATAGACACTGGAACTCCATGACGAACTACGATCTCTTTCAAGTACATATGAACTAACTTGTCAAGCGAAAATCTTTCATTTATAGGCAGAAAATGAGCTGACTTGGTAAGTCTATCTACTATAACCCAAATGGCATCATGATTAGCCCTTGTCCTTGGTAATCCAACTATGAAATCCATGGTAATATGTTCCCACTTCCATTCTGGAATCTCCAGTGGTTGTAGTAATCCGCTTGGTCTCTGATGCTCTGCTTTAACTCTCTGACAGGTATACCATTTGCTAATCCATTCCGCAATTTCACTCTTCATATCTGGCCACCAATAATTCTTCTTTAAATCTCTGTACATTTTGGTACTCCCTGGATGGATGGAATATCTTGAACTATGTGCCTCTTGTAAAATTTCATTTTTCAGCTCCGTCACTGGTGGAATCCAAATTCTTGAGGAAAACCTAAGAATACCTTGATCATCTTATTGCGTGCATAATTCCTCACCTACCAAACTATTTATATCTTGATCCATTACCTCTTTCTGGCATTTCTTTATTTTCTCCAATTATTTCAGTTGGAAAATCATACCGTACACTTTTGCTTCCTCAGGCTTGCAAATTCTAATCTCCAATTCCAATTTTTGAAATTCTTTATATATCTCTTCAGGTACGGATAATATATTTAACTTTTCCTTCCGACTTAATGCATCTGCTACAACGTTCGCCTTACCGGGATGATAATTAATCGAGCAACCATAATCTTTGATCAATTCTAACCATCTCCTTTGTCTCATATTAAGTTCTTTCTGGGTAAATATATATTTCAAACTTTTGTGATCCGTGAAAATTTCACACTTTTCTCCATACAAATAATGTCTCCAAATTTTCAAAGCGAAAACTATAGCTGCTAACTCCAAATCATGAGTAGGGTACTTCTGTTCGTGTGGTTTCAATTGCCTTGACGCATACGCAATCACCTTGTCGTGCTGCATAAGAACACATCCTAATCCTTTGTAGGAAGCATCGCTATAAATTACGAAATTCCCTTGATCGTCTGGAAGTGACAAAACAGGTGTTGTGATTAATCTCCGCTTCAATTCCTGAAAACTTTCTTTGCACTTGTCATTCCATATAAACTTTTCATTCTTTCGTGTAAGCTTTGTCAATGGTGTTACGATTCTTGAGAAATTCTGAACGAATCATCGATAATATCCTGCCAATCCCAAGAAACTTCTTACCTCAGTGGGTGTTCTTGGTCTTTCCTAATTCGTAATTGCCTCGATCTTTGCCGGGTCCACTTTGATCCCTTCGTTACTGACTATGTGTCCTAAGAACTGAACTTCCTGTAGCCAAAACTCACACTTCGATAATTTAGCATGTAACTTCTTTTTCCTTAAAATCTCCAAAGCTGTCCTTAAATGTTCCGCATGATCCTCCTCCATCTTTGAATAGATCAAAATATCGTCTATAAATACTATAACGAACTTGTCCAAATATTCCTTGAAAATTCTATTCATCAGGTCCATAAACGCTGCTGGGGTGTTGGTCAATCCAAAAGACATCACTAAAAACTCGTAATGCCCATACCTTATTCTGAAAGCTGTCTTTGGTATATCTTCTGGTTTAATCTTCAGTTGATGATATCCCGATCTTAAATCGATTTTGGAGAAATACTTGGCTCCCTTCAATTGGTCAAACAAATCATCAATTCTGGGTAACGGATACTTATTCTTGATCGTCAACTTATTGAGCTCCCTATAGTCGATGCACAGTCTCATGCTTCCATCCTTTTTCTTGACAAATAATACCGGTGCACCCCACGGGGATATGCTGGGTCTAATTACTCCTTTTCTCTAACAGCTCTTGCAATTGCTTTGCTAATTCTTTCATCTCAACGGGCGCCATTCTATACGGGGCCTTGGATACTGGTTCGGTTCCAGGTGCTAAATCGATTGCAAATTCAATTTCTCTATCTGGAGGAAGTCCTGGTAACTCATCAGGAAATACGTCTAGAAATTCATTTACAACTGGAATATCTTCAAGTTTTGCTGGCTCCTGACTTCTGTCGATCACATATGCTACGAAATGCTCACATCCTTGTCGTAGTAACTTCTTGGCTTGAATCATCGTTAAGAACTTCTTTACCTGCTTTTGTCCCTTGAACGTTACTATTCTTTCGTCTGGCATTTTCACCATTACTTTCTTATTTCGACAATCTATCTGAGCATCATGCTTAGATAACCAATCCATTCCTAATATAACGTCAAATTCTCCTAACTTAAACGGTATCAAATCTACACAAAACTTACTACCAGAAATCTCAATCTCATAATTCCCACAAACTTGGTTAACAGTTACAAGTTCTTGATTTGCTAATTCCACAGTCATTATTTCATTTAAATACCCAACTGGACAATTTAACTTGCTACCAAAATCTTGCGAAACAAACGATTGAGTTGCTCCCGAATCTATTAACACTTTAGCACATAAAGAGTTCACATTAAGCGTACCTGCCACGACATCCGTATCCTGGATCGCATCCTTCACCGACATGTCAAAAACTCTAGCCCTCGGAGTCTCATTCACTGTTGGGGTAGATCCCATAATCCTTAATGCATTACTGACTGGGGTTAGTGTCTTGCAATCCCTGGCCATATGTCCTGGCTTCCCACATTTAAAGCATATAAATCCAATGACTGGAACTTTCACAGCTGGATTCCGGATAGGTTGATCCTTATTTGCTGGCTCTCTTGCTGGCTAATTTCGGCACTCCCTCGAGTAGTGCCCTTTCTGGTTGCATTTAAAACATACCACATTCAACTTGTTACAAACTCCTCCATGCTTCTTTCCACATACTTGACAATCTGGAAAAGTTAATCTCAACTGATTCGGCTGATTCACATTAGCTGAACGATTGCCCTGGCCTCCGTCTCCTGCATTTTGTCTCCTGAAATTAAAATTTCTCCCTGGCTGAAACTTGCCCTTCTTAAAATTTGGAAACTTCCCTGTTTGTGACTGACCTTCACTTCCCTCAACTTTCCTTTTCTTTCTGGAACATCTCACTCTCTGTCTCTGCGATCATAGCTTTCTGTACAACCCCGGCATAGGTATCCAATTCAAAAATAGCTACCTTCCCTCTGATCCATGGCTTCAAGCCTTGCTGGAATCTCTTAGCTTTCTTTCTATCAGTATCAACATATGACGGCACATACCTTGACAATTCCTCAAACTTCCCCTCATAATCTGTTACCGACATGTTCCCTTGCTTTAATTCTAAAAACTTCAGCTCCATTTGATCCTGAACAAACTGAGGAAAATACTTTTCTAAAAACAACTCCTTAAACCTTTCCCAAGTAATAACATCTGTACTTTCCAATGTTTTCACCATTTCCCACCAATAGGTGGCCTCATTCTTCAGATTGTAACTTGCAAATTCAACCTTCTGCTCCTCTTTCACTTTTACCAAGGCAAAAGCCTTCTCTATTTCCTTTAACCACACATTTGCTTCAATTGGCTCTAAGGAACCCTTGAATTCTGGTGGGTTTACTGCCTGAAAAGTTTTGAAAGTTACCTGGGGATTGGTCTGTCTCTGCTGTTGTTGTGCTAGGTGAACTGTTTGTTGGGCCAAGATTTGAAGAATCTGGGCTATTGCTGGGTCCATGGGTCCTGGGTTCACATTCTGGTTTATATCATTTTGGTTGTTATTGTTGTTGTTGTTGTTGGTTTCTTCATTCTGGGTGTTGGTGCGGGTATTTCTTCTGGGAGGCATTTTCTGTAAAGAATCAATCAATTTATTTAGCTTTTGAATCAAATCTTTGTATAAAAGAAAAGTTTTGTAAAATAGAAATATCTCTTTTTGAAAACAGTTGTAACTAAGTAAATTGCATGCTTCTTTACAGAATATAAACAGTTATAGAAAACAGGGTACATGGTATCACAGGGTATACTGGTGCAATAAATAAGGTAAAGTAAAACAGGTGCAATAAAGTAAATGACAGTGTTGGAAAGGAAAAGGTACTGATATATAGATCAAAAGTTTTAGGTAGTACAAGCGTAAAGACGCTTCGAAAGTAAAAGCAAAAAGGGTACAACAACCTACTCACTAGTCAGCATGGCTAGTCTATAAATACAACTCAAAATTCTTCTGATACACACTACACACTACTGTCAATACTACATAATCATAACAATACTGCTCAGCATCTCTATCTCAAAATCTCTAACTCAGCCCCAAGGAAACTCTGGTCCTGCCAGCCTCTCAAAGTCCTCCATCACCTCAGTAGCCCAGCCCAGCAGTGCATCAGGGCCTCTGCCAGGTAGTGTAGCTCCATGTAGCCTAGCCTCAAGAACCCTCCGTGTCACATGAATCTCCTCTCGAAGCTCCCTCACACCACGATCAACATCTGTAGTCCTAATGATATGCTGTAACTCTCTAATCTGAGCCAACAAGGAATCACACTCCAATAGAAGAGCCTCATACCGGTAATAAGAAACTGGGGGTAATGTAGACTGGAATGGGGCACTCGCTACTGAATTCCCAGTGGAATCTGAATCAAATGGTGGGGGTCCTCTGACAGGTGGCCTCATGCCTGGAGGTGGAATAGCCTGCAATGGTACGGGCTGCAACACCGGTGGAGGTAGAATAGACAATGCTGGTGGAATAACAGGACGTGGATCCGATACTGGTGCTCCAGCTGAAGGCTCTGAGTGATCAGCTGATACGGAAATAAAAGAGTCGGCCATCTCTGCTATCTGAAATCATATCGTAATATAAGAATATCGTACCACGACGCAAACTATACTAATACCGGTTATACCATAACACTCAACCTCTCGACGTTCTATCATCTTATACCTTACTTCTAATCCTATCCCTCTACCCATTCCCGTCAACCTAGGCTTGTGTCAGTGACTTATAACCTGTAACTCTGATATCAAACCTGTGGCGCCCTCCAAACCCGGGTCAGAAGTTTGGGGTCCACACACACACCTTAATTATAACCTGCTTATAAAAATAATAAAGATAATAATAATATATGCAATGACCCTACTTACCAACCACCACGGACCGCAACAGGTTAAAGTATGCACACAAGCCAAACACACTAATATATTACAAACCGTTCAAATCCCAACTATTTCAAATTCAAACTGAGTATTAAACATTATTACAAACTTTTACAAACTTAAATTATTCCAAAAGAAGCCTACTAGCTCAGCTTTCTCAACCTGAACCCCTAGCTCTCGCGCTGGACTGGGGATCCTCTTTACCAACTGGTTCCTTTTTAACTGGAAAGAATATAAACAACATTGCACAAATGAGCTAACTAGCTCAGCAAGTCACAATGACAAAACTGAGAATAATGATCATCAGGTGAATATGGTTATGATATCAAGTGAACAATGGATTATGATTTAGAATTGGATATTATACTTTTAATTTAAAACCAAGGTTAGGTTGCTGATCAGTCACGCACTAACCCCGAGCAAGTCACACAACATTGCTCTAACTACTGGATCCAAGGCACACATTGGCCTAACTTTACCATTATATGGCCTGACCACGAATCTGGTCCACAATTTTATAAAAATAATCCAATTCTAACATAATAACAGAATATGCAATAGTAAACAATAACCGAAATCATTAACAACAATAAATGTTTAACAATGAAAGGGTTTCAATCCTTGTAAGGATCAATAAGGCAATTTAAAAGCTTGGATGCTGGGTAATGAAAGAATTGGATAACAAAGGAATCAACATTTCAAGGTTTCAAGGATTCGGTCTTTCAAAGTATAAGATACCATGGGTTGAGTATATAATGGTTCATTTCAGTGTTTGGTATTTAGTTTGTATGTATTTGTAGAGTAGTATCGTAGATTTGTGATTCTTGTTTGGGTATACAATAATCAATGGATTAGAAAGAATATGATTCATGGCTCAAGGACAATAACTGAAATCAGGATTTAGGTTTATGTGCTTCAAAGCACTTGCAATATCACAGGATTATCAAGTACTATATTATCTCGAGAAAGTTCAGAACACTTGCCTCATATTAGCTTACTACACTGCACTCGTTTCCAATCACAACCGTCTTACTCTTCAACTATCTGTTTTCCTTTCTTACGTCTTGCCTCTTCTGCTCACATATCATAAGCATCTATCAATAATTTACTCATGGAATTCTATTCAACACATACTTCTATCTACCCTTCGTTTTACCCAAATCCGATTAACAGATTGAAAGTTATGCTAATCAAGTAAACACCGAATATATAGATCGATAGTCAATTAACAAGTCACATATAGCACATAATACATCACGTAATCAATGCTATATTATTTATAAAGAAGTCTCGGGTCATAAATAGGCTTTCTGGTATTTAAAATGATTTTTAAAACATTTTTCGGAATTAAAACGGGTCGTTGGATCAATTTCGGGTTAATAAATAGGGTTCGGTTGGCCCATTCTGGCTCCGAAATAATTTTAGAATAATTATCGAGCCTTGGAAATAATTTAGAATAATATTTTAAAGTTCGAAACTATTTTTCAGAATTTTTAAATCATTTTTAAATAACTAAATCTAATTAAATAACTAATTAAAATCAATTAATAATTAATTAAATCAATTAATCAATTAATTTTCGAATTAATTGACCAATTAATCAATTATAAATTAACTGAAATTAATTAACTAATTAATTTAGATTTATTTATGAATTAAAAATAATTTTTAGAATTAAAATAATAATTTTTAGAATTTTCAGAATTTAAAAATGAATTTTTATAATAAAAATAAATAGGAAATATGATTTTTAAACATTTTATAAACAGGAATCCTAAATTTGCAAAGTCTGGAAACTTCAGGGACCTAACTGCATCGTTTTCAAAAGTCCAGGGACCAAACTGCAATTTTACACCCCGTCGCCGGAAAACAGTCGGGTTCGCCGGAGAACACGTTCCCGGCGTCCTCACTCCACCAACAGCTCCAGATCACATCTACACAACATCAGGAACACAACCATGCAATCAATTCATCCTAACAATCCCTGAGTTGGCCGGAATTTGGCCGTGAAGTTTTCCAGTTTCCGGCGAACATCGGAAAACTTCAAAACATAACTCCCTTCTCTACAGACCTCGTTGGTTCATGAAACTTATACGACTAGATTGCAAATTTCACAGAGAACACAACCCACTGTAACACAACATCAATCTATCACAGAATAAGAAACCCCCAAATTTCAATTAAGAACATTCATACGGGTTATAAACCCTAATTTTGAAATTCGAAAATTAAACCCACTTTTGAGCATGTTATTGAACTCCAAATCAGACGTATGACATATGAAAATCATCAGGAAAACAAGCTCTACAACATGCAATCATCAAATCATACAAACAATCATCCGAACAAAAATTCATATTTTTAATAAAATAAATTCGGAAATAAATAAATTTTTAGAAAAATAACCTTGATTTCTGCAGTGAAACAAAGCTCAGAATCTGATAGAACACCTCAAATCCTTTGTTTTGGTTACTCAAGCTTTGAAAACAGAGATCGGTAACGCCTTCGTTTTGCTGTTTGATTCTTAGAATAGTTTATGTAATTAGGGTTTTTCTCTGAAAATTATATAATTAACTATCTGCAAATGATTTTGATACGAAATAAAATATGGTAAAAGGCTATTTATAATTACGGAAAATTAGTATCCCGTTGGATCATTCCCGATATAAAACGGTACGTTTATTTGTAAAAACTGATCCAAACGGTATCGGTTTTCGGGATAATTATCCAAATCAGTACAATTTGTACTGCGGTCTTGGTCTCAGCGCCTGGTTACACGTATTACGAAGTGATAATTGGGATAGTTTAATAAAAAGCTCCCGTTTATCGAAAATACGGGTTTTATTGATTTACCGAAACGAATATTGTATCGAAAATGTTGCGTCGGGACCCGCGCAGGACAAACCGTACGCCGGATCGAAAAAGTCGAAACATGGAATATGCTCGGAATATTACAATTAGATTAGGAAGGAGTTCTCGAAAGAGTTTCGGGTTCCAAAAACGTAACAACGGTTGACGTCGGTTGGTTCTCGTTTTTATAAAATAGACTTTAATTACCTGGAAAAAGATTTTAGAAATTTCATATGATTCTTATAATCCATAAACCAACATAAAAATAATTAGGAAGATATGACAATTATCTATATTTTATTTTGGACATATAAAAATTAAAATACTCAATTAATATTATTTTTGAATATTCAAGTACAGATAACACTTAACAATTAGCTCACAGAATAGATACTGAACACACATAATAATTATATAATAGCAAAAATAATTACACGATATATCCCGGATATTACAGTATTCACCTGCTATCATTGCTTTGACTGAAACTCTTCTGCAATTTTATATGCTTCATGTCATGTAAGTACGTCAAGTTCAAGAGTGTTCTTCATGAATCATGAACGGTGATCATGTTACCTCCTTAGAAGAATTAGATACGAGATGTATGGACTCCGTATGGTTAGCTATTAAGACTTCATGGAAAATGAATGACTACAGTAGATCAGTGGTGGACCATAGTAAGGCAGCAACGATTCTGCGAGTAATGAGCTGATTACAACCGTGAGAGTTGTATTGGAATGGGTGTTGAGATTGAGTACCACTAATCGGGTCGTGGTAGTGTATAAGTTATCACTGATAGACTAATTAAGTAGAGTATCTACCTATTGAATATTTATTCTTTCTTATCAATAGAGAGTCGTATTATTATACGAGGAAGGTTGCGGTGCAAGCATAGAATTCTAGTAACGATGATGTCTAGAATGAGATCCCGGGTTCGATTTTCGATATCGAGGGAGTTTCAAAGATGATTGTGTATAAGCTCGAGGAAGAGCATGGGTCCATAGAAGGATGGACGGAATAGAAAATATTTAGGCATGTGAAATACGATGCTATAATGCTTGATGTTGATATATATACATATATGTTTTGTTCTCCTATGACAAACCTCTATAATTCAGAGGTAGGTTCCAAGCCAGATATTTTGTGGCAGTATATTTTTTTTCATATATACAATTCTCTTCAATTCGTTCTTTTCTCTTCTTTTCATTTCATATAAGCTGAGAAGAACAACCCTTCCAGAAGGGGAGGTATTGTCGAATGACTATCTATCTGTGTGATAGAAGCCGAGTAGGATACCAGCTATTGTTTAATTGCTTGTCAAGTACTAAAGGTTGTCCACCTTCTGTACAAACTATGCGATATAACAAGTGTTCATGATCATAGTGATCTCTCAATAAATTCTTTTACTTCTATATGAAGGACCAAGCTTTCGAAGATGGAAGCAGCTAAAGGAAGTAGTATCAGTACGGTGGTATTCCGATTCTAACGCGTTCGTGATACTAAGGTTGACGTGGTTATTAAAAGGTTATAGAACGCTAACGAGCAAAAGTATAACCAGTATAATAGTATGAATGGAAGGTAGTAGCGATTATGAACTGGAAAAGAATGGGTATTAAGAAGCAAAAGCTCTAATGCTAAAAGCTATAATGAGAGTCTGTGCCATAGACTTGAAAGAAATTGGAATGATCACTTAACACGGATCGAATTTTCTTACGACAATAGATCATATGTCAGTATTGAGATATCGCCTTATGAGATCCTTGAGGGAAGACAATGTCGATCTCCCTTATGTTAGGATGAAGTTGTAGAGCGCAAGATGCTCGGACCCGCAATAGTCCAAAGGACCAGGGATATAATAGATCTAATTAGAGAACGGCTGGTAGTAACCCAAGATGGACATAAGAGGTATGCTGATTTGACTCAAAAGGACAAAGAGTATGAAATAGGGGACCTAGTAATGTTATAGGTATCCCTTGGAAAGGATTGATGAGGTTCGGAAAGAAAGGAAAGCTAAGTCTACAATTTGTTGGACCCTTGGATATATTTAGACGTTTTGGGAAGTTAGCATATGAGCTAGCCCTACCCCCGAACATGTAGCAAGTTCATAACGTTTTCCACGTATCAATGTTAAGAAAGTGTAATTCGGATGCCAGATAAATAAGGGCATATGAGCGCATAGACATGCAACCCGACGTAACTTATTTGGAGCAACCAGGAAGGGTTATAGATTGAAAAAGGAACAATTGCTTAGGAAAAGGGTTATCAAACTAGTCAGAGTTTGATGGTAGAACCACAATGTGGGAAAATTTACTCGAGAGTTAGAAAGTGCAATGCTAAGAGAGTATCCCTATTCATTTTCTATTTGATTCCGGGACGGAATCCTTTTAAGGAGGGGAGACTATAATAACCCCAATTTTTGGAAATTTTTGAAACCCTTATGAATAGTGTTTTTGCTGAATGAGAAAATTTTTCATGCCACACTATGTAGGGGTTCTGTTATGGATATTCTGAGATTTTATTAGTACTCTATATGGTATATAAGTGTATGTAAAGATCGTCAGAATCCAATTCCGAACACTTTGATTTTTTCTGAAAATCTACCAGATACAGAAAGAATTGAGTATAAGGTAACGGAATAAAAAGGATTTAAATTCAAGGATTATAAGAGAGGATCATGAAAGGAATATAATGTATTGAGAAAGGTTAGAGAAACCTAAGTAATAAGATCCCGGGTATGATCCCTCAAACGATAAACGAAAATGAAAGTTAAGTGTAACACCCCCAGATCCGGGGTCGGGGATCCGGGTCGTCACGGTCTTTCTTTCCACAATATCACTTCACTTAATTAATAATAAATAACCTTATGCTGTGACCCCACACTAACACACACCACAACCCGTTATAGTCTCAGAGATGAAATTTAAATAAGTACAAGTCTTTGAATCCACAATTTAAAAGTTATTACAACCCAAAATGATTACTTGATAAATTTACAGTTAATTGCCATTATCTGCCACAAGTTATAATTATACATAATGGATTCTCAAAAGTAGATGGTCTGATCTACAATAGATCTACCTCTGCAGCTATAGCAGCTACAACATCAACGGGAAGACGCGGGACGCTTCCCACGCGCTTGCGCTGGGTCTGCTGGAGTCTGGCCATCTTTCCTAACTGTTGTTGTGTGATGAAGAAATAAAGCAAGGGTGAGCAGCAAGCCCACCAAAATAATATGTATAATGATTTACAATATATGAGCCTACTCATAATACTCATGAAAGTCTTGGTCAAAAGAAATGAACCAAGTTTGATATCTTAATGCGATGAAGTCGCAAAATATTCAGTATATATACATATATACTTTTCAAAATATTGGAAGTCCTCTTCCATGCATAATATACACAAAGTCCCAGTGTATAACTGTATAAAAAATATCGTTGCAAGGTGATCTCATATATCTAACCTTGTCTCAACGTTTTTCTGAAAATCTTTGTCATTCATAAGACAATTATTAATTAGATATAAGTTTAAAAGATGAGGTTACCAAATACCCCAATATACTTATATCTTTCCCAATACTACTTGAACTACCACCGTTCAAGTTATAATCAGTTTCAAAAGTTCATCACATAGATGAGACTACAAGACAAGATTTGAATAGATTCAATCTTTGAAATATTATTGAATGAAATAAAGTTACGAGATACTTTATTTAGTCCCGATATATATATATCCACATATATATATCTCTTAAACATTTCTTGGAACCTCTGTTATGTAAAGTATGAACAGAGTTTAAAACATCCAATGAATTTTGGAAAGGAAAAGAATTTTGGCATAAACCAGATATCTTGCTGATCAGGCAAAGATACCAATAAGTAACATTTTCTACTAGTAGATAGATGAATCCCCCACCGGTCATCACCCTGGCCACATAAGGACCTTGTGCTGGACCGCCACCCGGCCTCTTACGCGTTGATGGACTGCCACCCAGCCACTTACACTTTGATAGACCGTACCCCGGCCTGTCGCTTATGCCGACTCAATTAGATGGGCTTACTTCCCGAACTTTGGGCAAGTAATCAATTCATTTATCAAAACAGCAACCTTGTTGCGAATATAAAATACACCATAGAGCTGGATCCCTCAGGTTTTGAGCGAGTATTTAAATCCCCTTAAAAGGAAGATCTTAAATATAAAAATGAGTTTTGGGATCCGCTCTAACTTTTAAAAATCATTTTGAAGACTCGAAAACACTTTAAAGAGTGTTTGGAGTAAAGCTGATTTAATGAAGTAAATCAGTCCCCATATATTAGAAAATATCTGAATATTATTATTTAAATAATATTCCCATAAAGAATAATCTTTATAAAAATAATTGAAGTAGAAGTATTAAAACTTATACTTGAAATAAACATTAAATAACCAAAGATATACTTATATGAAAGTATTATCTTTATTTGAATAATCGAAAATAAGTTTGATTATTAACACTTTATTCTCTAATGAAATAAAGAATATATTTCAGTTTTAAGCGGAGTCATAATACCTCGAATGAATATTATAAATAATATTCATTAAATAAAATAAAGGAGTCATACATCCTCAAATGAATATTCAAATAATATTCAATTAATAAAATAAAAGGTGTCATAAGCCCTCGAATGAATATTCAAGATAATATTCATTAATAAAATAAAGTTATCGAATAAACCTTATTCGATTAATAGTTTGGAAAACTATAACCATATATATATATAAATATATATATATATATATATCCATATCCATATATACAAAATCTACTCGGGATCCTCGACTCCCGGTTTTAGAAAATATTTTCACCTTTGGGTCCCTATACTAAGGGTATATGCAAGTTACCGCTATCCTCTAGCATAGGTATTATGCAACTATAAGCATTTGAACCAACAGATATATAAATCAAGAATATGAAACAGGCATGCATATATACCATATCACATGCTACAATATAACGCAAGAATTTGCTAATAACCAATATGCATTTATCGCAAGATCATGCATATACACATATTCATCACAACAACAGTATAACGGGTAGAAAACTTGCCTGAGCGACTTGGGGTGATAAAAGGCTCGGGACGAGTCTGGTAACCTATAAACAACAAGTAATTTGGAATTAAACCAAAATCACTTATAAATCTATACTTTAACTAACTTAGACTCTAACGCTTGTTTTGCGCTCACTGATTCGCTTAAGTCACTCGGGTACCCTCGGCTCCACCATTTTTAATAATTTAACCTTTACGAGTTTTAAAGCGATTCCTTCGCGAGTGTCTTACCAACTGCCTAACACACTTACCATAAATGTTTCATACATTAATTAATTCTTATTGGTCTTTAACCTATGTTTCAAAGTAAGGCGAGGGGAAAAGTTTCGTTCGCGAAACGCCGTTACTTGAAACGGTCGTTTCTCCTAAACCGTGCATCGGAATTGAACGAACTACATATCAAAACGAAGCTCGTAACATGAGCTATCTAGACATGGCAATGGTCATAATCTAGCAGGGGTTCTCGGGTCCTAATGTTAGGCACAAAAACAGTCTAAAGAAAATCGGACGTTACGACGGCTAAGTTTACGCGATTTCCAATATTTTAAACCATTCAAAACCCTCCCTAATCAACCTCAAATCCAACATACAACCAACATCCATCCTTATCACATCATAACAACCTCAACAAATTCAATTTTAACATTCATACTTATGCCTAAGCTTAACTTTAACCATTCTTAAGTTCTTTTAATCAAAACAACAACATTTACCATTCCAATTCAATACCATTTCAAATCCCAAACTCTAAATCACAACATCAAGCTACAATATCATCCTACTAATCAAAATCATCTTATAATACATAGGAATCTAGGGTTTGGAGATGGTATACCTTCCTTGAAGTGGTGGGAGGAGCTAGGAAGCCTTAAGAAGCTTTGAGAAGTCTTAGGAATGCTTGGATCTTCAAGGAAAACAAGAATAACTTCAAGTTAAAAACTTGAAAACACTATTCATAGTCTTCTTCTTTGATTAAATGAAGAAGATGGAGAAGGAATTGATGGCTTAAACTCATGATATAGACCTAACTAAGCATGAAGATGATTAGGGAATTAACTCACCAATTTAGGAAGCTTGGATCTTTGATTTTGAATTTCTTGCTCTTTTGAATAGTAAAAAGCCGAGAGCAAAGATGAACCATGCCTTGGTTGCTTTTTGATTTTGATGAAAAATGATTTTGCTTGGCTTGGTTGGCTTGTTTTTGTGTTTGATTTAGTTAATTAACTTGTTGCCCTTGAATTTGTTTGGTTACAAAGCCACCACACCTCCTTCCTTTTTTGTCATGCCTATGTCACCTTGCACATGTCATAATGCTCCCACTTGTCCACACCTTGTGGTTTGATGATGTCACAATCCCTGGATTCTTGTACAAGATTGTCTCTTGGTCACTTATTTGTTTTACGGTTCGCTTATCTTTCGTTCTCGTTTATCGTTTGAGGGATCATACCCGGGATCTTATTACTTAGGTTCCCTTAACCTTTCTCAATATATTATATTCCTTTTATGATCCTCTCCTATAATCCTTTAATTTAAATCCTTTTTATCCTGTTACCTTTTTCTCAATTCTTTCCGTATCTAGTGGATTTCCGGGAAAAATCAAAGTGTTCGGAATTGGATTCTGACGATCTTTACATACACTTATATACCATATAGAGTACTAATAATATCTCAGAATATCCATAACAGAACCCCTACATAGTGTGGCATGAAAAGTTTTCTCATTCAGCAAAAACACTATTCACAAGGGTTTCAAAAATTTCCAAAAATTGGGATTATTACAGTCTCCCCTCCTTAAAAGGATTCCGTCCCGGAATCAAATAGAAAACAAATGGGGATACTTTCTTAGCATTGTGCCTTCTAACTCTCTAGTCAATTTTCCACATTGTGGTCCTACCACCAACTCTGCCTAGTTTGATAATCCTTCACCTAAGCACTTGTTCCTTTTTCAATCTATAACCCTTCCTGGTTGCTCCATATAGGTTACGTCTGGTTGCATGTCTATGCGCTCCTATGCCCCTATTTATCTGGCATCCGAATTACCCTTTCTTAACATTGATACGTGAAACGCGTTATGACTCGCTACATGTTCTGGGGTAAGGCGAGCTCATATGCTAACTTCCCAATACTCCTTAATATATCCAAGGGTCCAACAATTGGTGGACTTAGCTTTCCTTTCTTTCCGAATCTCATTAATTCTTTTCAAGGGAATACTTTTAACAATACAAGGTTGCCTCCTTCCTATTCTTTATCCTTTCGGGTCAAATCGACATACTTCTTATGTCCTTCCTGGCTACTACCAGTCGTCCTCTGATTAGATCTATTATATCCTTGGTCCTTTGGACTACTGCGGGTCCGAGCATCTTGCGCTCTACAACTTCATCCTAACATAAGGGAGATCGACATTGTCTTCCCTCAAGGATCTCATAAGGCGATACCTCAATACTGACATATGATCTATTATCGTAAGATAACTTAATCCGCGTTAAGTGATCATTCCAAATTCTTTCAAGTCTATTGCACAGACTCTCATTATAGCTTTTATCATTACAACTTTTGCTTCTCAATACCCATTCTTTATCGAGTTCGTAATCGCTACTACCTTCCGTTCCTAATATTATACTAGTTATACTTTTGCTCGTTAGCGTTCTATAACCTTTTAATAACCATGCCAACCTTAGTATCACGAATGTTTCCCATTCCGCATACTACCACCACTTTATTACTCCTTTTTCAGTTGTTTCTATTTTCCAAAATTTGATCAATCAAATAGAAGTAAAGGAATTTGTTGAGAGATCACTATGATCATGAACACTTGTTATATCGCATAGTTAGTACAGAAGGTGGCCAGCCTTTAGTACTTGACAAGCAATTAAACAATAGCTGGTATCCTACTAGGCTTCTATCACACAGATAGATAGTCATTCGGCAATACCTCCCCTTTCTGGAAGGGTTGTTCTTCTCAGCTTACATGAAATGAAAAGAAGAGAAAAGAACGAATTGAAGAGAATTGTATATATGAAAAAAAATATACTGCCACAAAATATCTGGCTTGGAACCTACCTCTGAACTATAGAGGTTTGTCATAGGAGAACAAATCATATACGTATATAAATCAACATTAAGCATTATAGCCTCGTATTTCCCATGCCTAAATATTTTCGCTATCCCGTCCATCATTCTATGGACCCACACTCTTCCTCGATCTTATACACAATCACCTTTGAAACTCCCTCGACATCGAAAATCGAATCTGGGATCTCATTCTATACATCATCGTTACTAGAATTCTATGCTTGCACCGCAACCTTCCTCGTATAATAATACGACTCTCTATTGATAAGAAAGAATAATTATTCACTAGGTAGATACTCTACTTAATTAGTCTATCAATGATAACTTATACACTACCACGACCCGATTAGTGGTACTCAATCTCAACACCCATTCCAATACAACTCTCATGGTTGTAATCAGCTCACTACTCGCAGAATCATTGCTGCCTTACTATGGTACACCACTGACCTACTGTCGTCATTCACTTTCCTTGAAGTCTTAATAGCTAACCATACGGAGTCTATACATGTCATATCAAATCATTCTAAGGAGGTAACATAATCACCATTCCTGATTCATGAAGAACACTCCTGATCCTGACATACATACATGACATGAAGCAGATAAAAGTGCAGAAGAGTTTCAATCAAAGCAACGATAGCAGGTTAATACCATTTTTAATCATATGCCTTAAATAGAAGACTTAACTCAAAGGTTCGTCTAGTCCTTTTGGAAACATGGTCCTGGCTTATCCCAAGATAGGACCTCCTAAGATAGATAGCCCGTTCATGGCGATTACACGAATTAAACTTTTACCAACTACTATTACGGTTGGATATTGCACAGTCATCAGAAGGAATGTCAATCTTCCAAACCATAATTCAACCTTCAAATTTTTAACCATCATCACTGTATTTTTTTGGCACACGCGCCTATAATTATCCTCTTACCTTTAAAGTGTCGGCCACCTCTTTGGCCTTTCCTGATAGTAAAATTTCTATACAGTCAATGTCATTTTAACCACCTCCAAATAAATTTTCTACCTTATTTCCGATCACTGCTTGAGTGAAGATGTTTTCCTTAAAATCAGATGGGAAAAAAAAATCACCATTTTTCCATAAGTTATTGCCTCAGTCTTTAGAGGCTAATCACTGTCAAGACTGACTCTCAATCATACTTAGAACTTTTTTTTTATCTTAAGTCCTAATTGCCCTGAACAATTTCGACCATTACTGGTTCGATCCATACTTTCTCGTGGTTTAACACGTGCCCCACTTGGCATCATTATAATTACGTCATATTTCCTTTATCCACATTTCTATTCTTGAGAATTTTGAATATTACCTTTTTCCTTATAAAACCACTAAGGTTATCCTTCAATCGTTCCTCCTGTATTCCCTAGATACAGGGCATATCACAATACCATTTACTAATAGTAGAACCATTGTCTATATACTTCTGCAAAATTTCTCCACTGATTCTTAAAGGTTGTTGTTACCTTAACCCTTTCCCAATCATACTGTCAAAACTCATACTGTCCCTATTAAGGGTGACATGCCAACCTTTATGCTGTCCCCTAGGATTCATTTTAAGTTACCAATGTTCTATCCTTAATTCCACCTTTAAAAGGTACCTGCATCCTTCCACGAATAAATCAAGTCATATTTCCTTGATAGATTATCATATTCATCATTCCCACCTCGATAGTCTATACCTAACTTCATAATAGCATCCTTATTCAAATTGAGGTCAATTCATATGGCCTCCAAAAGATAACAACGGTTATCCGCTTATCTTGCCTAATTTGGTAACGATAACAAGGATGTTCTGGAAGATATTGGTCGTGTTCAACGTGAACTTCTTCTTAATAATTCCTTATTTACTTTTGTTGTTTATCTCAACAGTCACCTCAATGTTGGGATATCTTTCATACCCGGCGTCTCCCTTTCTGGGTAACAAGCCACCGGTCTTACACTTCACCTTCTTGAAGGTCACTTCCTTCATCCAATTTTCTTAATTTCTTACTTTCTTGTGTCCTCGGTCTATCCGCGTCTCATTATTTATCCTTCGAATTATCTCAAGGTTTCCTCGAATCTTCCCAACTTACAGGGGATAAAATATATGTATCTCTTATGCCCTCAACCATCAATTTTAACTCATGGTGAATCACCATCATCCTGACGATTACATACTCTTCTATTTCTATTTCTACGAGTCTTTAGGGTTTCCTCATACCCAACTCCCTTATCATTCCTCAAACTCTATTGCCGTGATATTCCTTTCCACTTCAATTTCTTTTTATTTTCCTTTCTCTTATCATTATTTCATGAACCAACACAACATAAGCATTGATTTCAAACATCCCGTCATTCTGGATTCGTGTCTTCAGAATGAATCTTGACAACTTTTACATCTTAGATTCATAATTCATCATACTCGTCTGCCTTTGTTCTGGCTCTAAAGCTTTTACACTCTCTCCATAACCTTGGGAATTACTTTCCCGAAAACAATTGACTGGACTTAAATCAGTTTATTATAACCTCTGGCTCTGTGCCTTTCTTGGTCTTTCACCAGCGGGTGGCCTCTCTCTTAGGAGGGTAAGTGACAAAAACAGTCTTTTGTGGTTCGTCAATCATTTAGAATCTCAAATGATCCCTCTATTTCCTTTAGCCAGGCTCTTGCCTCGGCTGGGTCAGCTTGTTCCATGGAACTCTGAGAGCTTAGCGACTTAAAGGTCCTAAAAGAATTTCTCACCGCACTGTCTCCTCAGGGTGGTGGTTGGGGATAATAGTCTAAGTTCTTTTTGGACAGGTCCATGAATTGCCGTATAGGAGTACCGTCTCGGGTCTCCTTTCCTTACTCGACTTTCTGTTTCCTTAGTATGAAATGTTTCATCCTACTCCCCATAATTGGGGTCATCCTTTAATTTAAAATCCTCATTTTCCACTCCATTATGTCATGGGTTCCTTCTATCTTGATGGCGACCTCCCTGACTATCACGTTCAGGGTTTGCTCTAAATCTTATTCCTCAAACTATGGCTCTCATCTAAGTTCTCATCCTTAAGCTCTTGAACTTTCGGAACCCAAATTCTATAGGAATACCTCATTATTCCCTTATCATCTTTCTCGATATTAATCTTTTATCTAATTGTTGGCTCTCTGCCTTCATTCATAACTTTTTCTGGCACAATATGATCTTTTCCAATAATTCGGGCTGTATTGCAATCTCAAACAGCTTTTTGGTACCGGCTCCGGTTACCTTCACTACTATTTCCATTTTCTCAAAATCTCTTATAAACTCTCCAAAAGACATTATCATCTTGAGTCTCTCCTTTTTACTAAGGGCATCAGCCACCATATTGGCTTTCCCCGAATGATAAAGAATCTCCCAATCATAATTCTTGATTAGTTCTAACCGCCTCCTCTGGCGTATGTTGAGCTCTTTCTACGTGAAAATATACTAGAGCACTTATGGCTTAGGTAATTCTCGCACTTCTCTCCATACAAGTAGTGCCTCCAATCTTTAGGGTAAACTATTGCCACGAGCCTAAGCTCATGAGCGGGGATATCGAATTTCATATTACCTTAATTGTCTTGACATGTACGCGATTACCTTACCGTGCTGCATAAGCACGCACCCTAAGCCCTTGTGCGAAGCGTCACTACACTTCACAAAATCTCCTTTTCCATCCGGCAATGCCAGCATAGGGGCCATCTCCAACCTCTGCTTCAGTTCTTGAAAGCTGTTCTCGCATTTCTCTGTCCATTCAAACTTCTCAGTCTTACGAGTAAGCCGCGTTAAAGGGGTTACTATCTTTACAAACTTGAACGAACCTCCGGTAGTGACCGGCCAATCCTACCTCTGGTAGTCGACCTAACCATGGTCATCAATTCATCAGTGGTCCTTTATCCAATCTTATCAGGATCCTCCATGGGATCCTCCTCAACAACTATCCCTTCTAGGACAACATCCTCAACCGCTACATCCTCAATATCAACATCATCCGGTCCTGCATTAGGACACTCTATCGGATCCACAATCCGATCTCCAATTAGTAATAAAACATCATCGTGCTGTTGCTCCTCAACCTCAGGGTTCGGAGTCCCGCTAGCATATACGATAACGAACTACGCTCCTATCACGATATTTATAAGGGTTCCCATAAGGGTTTTAACTGTCAGTACTACGTTAGGTAGCCCGACTATGAACTTGGCAAGAGTTCTTATTATCTTTGTGAACTTATTATCTTAACGTCACATCATCTCTGAGGTTTATAACGCTTAGCTCTGATACCATTTCTGTAACACCCCCAGATCCGGGGCCGGGGATCCGGGTCATCACGGTCTTTCTTTCCACAATATCACTTCACTTAATTAATAATAAATAACCTTATGCTGTGACCCCACACTAACACACACCACAACCCGTTATAGTCTCAGAGATGAAATTTAAATAAGTACAAGTCTTTGAATCCACAATTTAAAAGTTATTACAACCCAAAATGATTACTTGATAAATTTACAGTTAATTGCCATTATCTGCCACAAGTTATAATTATACATAATGGATTCTCAAAAGTAGATGGTCTGATCTACAATAGATCTACCTCTGCAGCTATAGCAGCTACAACATCAACGGGAAGACGCGGGACGCTTCCCACGCGCTTGCGCTGGGTCTGCTGGAGTCTGGTCATCTTTCCTAACTGTTATTGTGTGATGAAGAAATAAAGCAAGGGTGAGCAGCAAGCCCACCAAAATAATATGTATAATGATTTACAATATATGAGCCTACTCATAATACTCATGAAAGTCTTGGTCAAAACAAATGAACCAAGTTTGATATCTTAATGCGATGAAGTCGCAAAATATTCAGTATATATACATATATACTTTTCAAAATAATGGAAGTCCTCTTCCATGCATAATATACATAAAGTCCCAGTGTATAACTGTATAAAAAATATCGTTGCAAGGTGATCTCATATATCTAACCTTGTCTCAATGTTTTTCTGAAAATCTTTGTCATTCATAAGACAATTATTAATTAGATATAAGTTTAAAAGATGAGGTTACCAAATACCCCAATATACTTATATCTTTCCCAATACTACTTGAACTACCACCGTTCAAGTTATAATCAGTTTCAAAAGTTCATCACATAGATGAGACTACAAGACAAGATTTGAATAGACTCAATCTTTGAAATATTATTGAATGAAATAAAGTTACGAGATACTTTATTTAGTCCCGATATATATATATCCACATATATATATCTCTTAAACATTTCCTGGAACCTCTGTTATGTAAAGTATGAACAGAGTTTGAAACATCCAATGAATTTTGGAAAGGAAAAGAATTTTGACATAAACCAGATATCTTGCTGATCAGGCAAAGATACCAATAAGTAACCTTTTCTACTAGTAGATGGATGAATCCCCCACCGGTCATCACCCTGGCCACATAAGGACCTTGTGCTGGACCGCCACCCGGCCTCTTACGCGTTGATGGACTGCCACCCAGCCACTTACACTTTGATATACCGTACCCCGGCCTGTCGCTTATGCCGACTCAATTAGATGGGCTTACTTCCCGAACATTGGGTAAGTAATCAATTCATTTATCAAAACAGCAACCTTGTTGCGAATATAAAATACACCATAGAGCCGGATCCCTCAGGTTTTGAGCGAGTATTTAAATCCCCTTAAAAGGAAGATCTTAAATATAAAAATGAGTTTTGGGATCCGTTCTAACTTTTAAAAATCATTTTCAAGACTCGAAAACACTTTAAAGAGTGTTTGGAGTAAAGCTGATTTAATTAAGTAAATCAGTCCCCATATATTAGAAAATATCTGAATATTATTATTTAAATAATATTTCCATAAAGAATAATCTTTATAAAAATAATTGAAGTAGAAGTATTAAAACTTATACTTGAAATAAACATTAAATAACCAAAGATATACTTATATGAAAGTATTATCTTTATTTGAATAATCGAAAATAAGTTTGATTATTAACACTTTATTCTCTAATGAAATAAAGAATATATTTCAGTAATAAGCGGAGTCATAATACCTCGAATGAATATTATAAATAATATTCATTAAATAAAATAAAGGAGTCATACATCCTCAAATGAATATTCAAATAATATTCAATTAATAAAATAAAAGGAGTCATAAGCCCTCGAATGAATATTCAAGATAATATTCATTAATAAAATAAAGTTATCGAATAAACCTTATTCGATTAATAGTTTGGAAAACTATAACCATATATATATAAATATATATATATATATATATCCATATCCATATATACAAAATCTACTCGGGATCCTCGACTCCCAGTTTTAGAAAATATTTTCACCTTTGGGTCCCTATACTAAGGGTATATACAAGTTACCGCTATCCTCTAGCATAGGTATTATGCAACTATAAGCATTTGAACCAACATATATATAAATCAAGAATATGAAACAGGCATGCATATATACCATATCACATGCTACAATATAACGCAAGAATTTGCTAATAACCAATATGCATTTATCGCAAGATCATGCATATACACATATTCATCACAACAACAATATAACAGGTAGAAAACTTGCCTAAGCGACTTGGGGTGATAAAAGGCTCGGGACGAGTCTGATAACCTATAAACAACAAGTAAGTTGGAATTAAACCAAAATCACTTGTAAATCTATACTTTAACTAACTTAGACTCTAACGCTTGTTTTGCGCTCACTGATTCGCTTAAGTCACTCGGGTACCCTCGGCTCCACCATTTTTAATAATTTAACCTTTACGAGTTTTAAAGTGATTCCGTCGGGAGTGTCTTACCAACTGCCTAACACACTTACCATAAATGTTTCATACATTAATTAACCCTTATTGGTCTTTAACCTATGTTTCAAAGTAAGGCGAGGGGAAAAGTTTCGTTCGCAAAACGCCGTTACTTGAAACGGTCGTTTCTCCTAAACCGTGCATCGGAATTGAACGAACTACATATCAAAACGAAGCTCGTAACATGAGCTATCTAGACATGGCAATGGTCATAATCTAGCAGGGGGTTCTCGGGTCCTAATGTTATGCACAAAAACAGTCTAAAGAAAATCGGACGTTACGACGGCTATGTTTACGCGATTTCCAATATTTTAAACCATTCAAAACCCTCCCAATTCAACCTCAAATCCAACATACAACCAACATCCATCCTTATCACATCATAACAACCTCAACCAATTCAATTTTAACATTCATACTTATGCCTAAGCTTAACTTTAACCATTCTTAAGTTCTTTTAATCAAAACAACAACATTTACCATTCCAATTCAATACCATTTCATATCCCAAACTCTAAATCACAACATCAAGCTACAATATCATCCTACTAATCAAAATCATCTTATAATACATAGGAATCTAGGGTTTGGAGATGGTATACTTTCCTTGAAGTGGTGGGAGGAGCTAGGAAGCCTTAAGAAGCTTTGAGAAGTCTTAGGAATGCTTGGATCTTCAAGGAAAACAAGAAAAACTTCAAGTTAAAAACTTGAAAACACTATTCATAGTCTTCTTCTTTGATTAAATGAAGAAGATGGAGAAGGAATTGATGGCTTAAACTCATGATATAGCCCTAACTAAGCATGAAGATGATTAGGGAATTAACTCACCAATTTAGGAAGCTTGGATCTTTGATTTTGAATTTCTTGCTCTTTTGAATAGTAAAAAGCCGAGAGCAAAGATGAACCATGCCTTGGTTGCTTTTTGATTTTGATGAAAAATGATTTTGCTTGGCTTGGTTGGCTTGTTTTTGTGTTTGATTTAGTTAATTAACTTGTTGCCCTTGAATTTGTGTGGTTACAAAGCCACCACACCTCCTTCCTTTTTTGTCATGCCTATGTCACCTTGCACATGTCATAATGCTCCCACTTGTCCACACCTTGTGGTTTGATGATGTCACAATCCCTGGCTTCTTGTACAAGCTTGTCTCTTGGTCACTTATTTGTTTTACGGTTCGCTTATCTTTCGTTCTCGTTTATCGTTGAGGGATCATACCCGGGATCTTATTACTTAGGTTCCCTTAACCTTTCTCAATATATTATATTCCTTTTATGATCCTCTCCTATAATCCTTTAATTTAAATCCTTTTTATCCTGTTACCTTTTTCTCAATTCTTTCCGTATCTAGTGGATTTCCGGGAAAAATCAAAGTGTTCGGAATTGGATTCTGACGATCTTTACATATACTTATATACCATATAGAGTACTAATAATATCTCAGAATATCCATAACAGAACCCCTACATAGTGTGGCATGAAAAGTTTTCTCATTCAGCAAAAACACTATTCACAAGGGTTTCAAAAATTTCCAAAAATTGGGGTTATTACATTAAGCGAACTGGATAACAGATCAGCGGTCATTAGGCAAGCAATTAGGAGTTAATCAAGGAGGTTAGGGATGATGATGTCATCAAACCAACAAGGTGTGGACAAGTGGAAGCATTATGACATGTGCAAGATGACATAAGCATGACAAGGGGTTTTGTTTTGTTGGTTGATTTTGGGCCATGTAAAATTTACCATGGTAAAAAGCTAAAACATTTTCCAAGGCCAAAAAGGAGAAGCAACCAAGCAAATATCATAAAACACAAAAATTAGAAGTTGACTTTCCTATTTCAAGAAGAAATCTCTCGGCTAAAACAAACCCAGCAACTTCAAACTGCCATATCTCCTTCAATACTCACTCAAATGTTGTGTTCTATAGCTCGTTGGAAAGGTATTAAGATGTCCTACAACTATTGTTCATCAGTCTCTTCCAAATAAGCATTCTAAGACCCTCATTTGTACAGTTCTTTAAATCAGACTTTTAGAAACTTCAAAGCCTAACTTTGTGTTCTTGATTTCTTTGGAAAGATCAAGCTTGTAGGAGGCTCCCTAAGGCTTCCTAGCAACTTAACACCTCCCAAGGAAGGTATAAATCTTCACACCCTTTAGTAATAAGTTTGAATGTTGAATTTTGGAGATGGTTTGGATGGATGAGTAGTAATTTGAATGATAAGCATGATTCGAGCTTAATTGTTAAGTAGTTTAGTTGAATTTGGAGATGTTATAATATATGATTGGATTGAGATCCTTGAGATTATTATGACTGAAATCAGTAGCATTGATGTGTATCTTGAGTTGTTGTTAATTGGTAGTTGGATTGATATGATTTGGAATGGTAAAAATTTGGGAAATCGCGTAAACATAGCCGTCGTAATGTCCGATTTACTTTAGACTGCTTTTGTTCATAAAATTAGGACCCGAGAACTCCCTGCTAGATTTTGACCATTAGATAGTTCATGTTACGAGCTTCATTTTGATATGTAGTTCGTTTGATTCCGATGTACGGTTTAGGAGAAACGACCGTTTTAAGTAACGGTGTTTCGCGACCGAACCATTACCCCTCGCCTTACTTTGAAACCTTGGTTAAGGACCTTAAATGGTTAATTAGTGTATGAAACAATTATGTTAAGTGTGTTAGGCAGTTGGTAAGACACTCGCGAAGGAATCGCCTTAAAACTCATAATGGTTAAATTATTAAAAATGGTGGAGCCGAGGGTACTCGAGTGACTTAAGAGAATCAGTAAGCGCAAAGCAATCGTTAGAGTCTAAGTTGTCTTGATAAAAGAGTTTTTGATTACTTACCCAACACTCGGGAAGTAAAAATCTGGGAACAAGTTAATCCATTAACAGGCATCGCCTGGGAAATATTGGTGAATTTTCCTTTCCAACTAGATACGACTTCTTGATGGAGCCGTATCAACAAGTTTCTACTTGGGGAAAGTGGGGACGAGCTTTACGTTTCAGAGTCATGGATTTCATCTGAACTAGGAGTGGCGTAAGTGGCCGAGTAGCGCCGGCCCAGCCTTATTATATTGGCCCAAATGGCCTGGAAGTTCCGTTAAGGCGGTCCATTCCTTAGGAGTTCAGTGTTCGGTTGACAAGTAAATCCGACAGGTTCTCCTCTACATGTAGAAAATGGTGGGGTTGTACTACTACGACTGATCATCGTAAGTGGTCTTCCAGGCGCGGCAAACTTCCGTAATGAGTTCATCATCCAATTGGATATTTCTACAACACTACCCAGAGCACTTCGATAGAAAGGCTATGGTTGGGCGATTGTTGAGTGTTGGCAGGGTCAAGTTTTCAAAATGATGTTTGCATCAAATGAAGTATCTCGTAACTTCATTTTATTTTGATGATATTTTAAAGATTTAATCTATTCAAATCTGGTCTTGTAGTCTCATCTATGTGATGAACTTTTGAAACTAATTATAACTTGAACGGTGGTAGTTCAAGTAGTAATTGGAAAAGATATAAGTATATTGGAGTATCTTGTAACTTCATCTTTTAAACTTATATCTAGTAAATGATTATCTTATGCATGACAAAGATTTTCAGAAAAACGTTGAGACAAGGTTAGATATATGAGATCACCTTGCAATGATATTTTTATACAGTTATACACTGGAACTCTGTGTGTATTATGCATGGAAGAGGACTTCCAATATTTTGAAAAGTATATATGTATATATATATACTGAATATTTTACGACTTCATCGCATTAAGATATCAACTTGTTTCATTTCTTTTGACCAAGACTTTCATGAGTACTATGAGAAGGCTCATATATTGTTAATCATTATACATATTATTTAGGTGGGCTTGCTGCTTACCCTTGCTTTCTTCTTTCATCACACAACATCAGATAGACAAGATGAACAGGACCAAGCTCCCAATTCGCGAGCGGATAGGAAACGTTCCGCAGTTTCCTATAGGCGTTGATATCGATGTAGCTGAGGTAGGAACTACCAATAGGCTAGGCTTTCAACTTTTGATGTATCAGATTATGTATATTTATGAATTGTAATAATGGCAAAGAAATGTAAATTTATTCAGAAACCTGTTTAAGGTGTATTGGCATATAATTGTGGAATAAAATGACTTGTGATTATTTTTGGATATTCATCTCTGAGACTATAACTTGTGGTGTGTGTGTTTATTGTGGGGTCACAGTACAGAGTAGATGATTATTTATTAAGATTGGGTGTTATTAAGGGAAATGGAACTCGTGACAACCCGGATCCCCGACCCCGGATTTGGGGGTGTTACAATTCCTGACCCCCTTCCTTAGCTGCTGCTTCCTCATCTTCTGAATCTGACTCAACTGTATCCCTGTGAGCTCTTTGTTTCTTCACTTTCTTCAAGGGAGGAGACACTGTGGGAGGTTTATCATCAGAATTTATCTTTCTAAGCCTTTTGATGGGCCTAGAACTCCCAGTTTCAGTATCTTTCTGAGAAGTGATCTTCTCAGCTTCTACAACAACAGGTTCTGATAGGGGAACCTGTTCGTCATTATCTGACTCATCTCTCAGAATAATTCTCCTTTTCTTCTGCTGAGAGTGAGGTACAGTCTTTGTCCTCTTTGGTTTGGAAGATGAAGGCTTCACTGGATGTGCTGAAGGTTGAGGTTGAGATGACTATGTTGGTTTGTAATATGTCCTGATGGAGGGTTGAGTTGGTTGAGGTTGAGAAGTTTGAGGTGTTTGTGTGGTTGTGGTAGGTGTGGATGGAGATTGGGTTGGTTGTGATGAGTTGGTGGGTTGTACATCAGGGTAAACAGATGTGTACGTTTGTGGATCAGCATTTACCAAGATCGGTTTTACTGACTGAGGAATTTGTAAGGGTCTCAGCACTTGTTTCTTATTGTCAACATTTAACAAATCATTAAAAGCCCTTTTTGCAAGCTTAAAGGGTGAAATTAAGCTACTGGCTGGTTGGGGTTCATTATCACAACAGAAAGTATATATAAGCTGACAGAATCTAGCAAAATATACTACATTCCTATCTTCTGTCATCCTATCCCCTATGAAACCTAGCACATCACTTGCAAAATCAAAATGAGTTTGATAAATAAGGGCATACCCGATTTGCTGACTCATGATGGGAATAACATCAAAGTTGGAACATTTATTGGCCAATGTCTTAGTGATACAATCAAAGAAAAAGCTCCATTCCTTTCTGATATTTAATCTTTTCAGTTGACCTAACTTTCCCAAACCTTTCTCATAGCCCAGTCTGGCCATAAGCTGCTGTAAAACAGGATCCTCCACTGTTGAGATTGTGCAACTTTCAGGTAAGTGGAGAGCTTTACGAACTGCTCCAGGAGTAACCACATGCTCGACATCTCCTGATGTGAAAACAATGCTTGGAGTACAAGTAGCACCACCATCATCAAAAAGCCCAGTTCGCCAAAATGTCAGCACTTGTTGGCTTGAAATAGTTTGAGGTTGGGTCAAAGCATACCCAATCTCACTATAGGCTAATAAATCTTGCACAAAGTGCAGATCTGATGGAGGTTCAGCCTTGTTCAGGATTGCAGCATAGTTATTTGGTACAAACTTGGCTCCATCAACAATTAAATCCTTGGGCACCATCAGAAATAAGTGAGAATTTAGTTTACCTGAAAGTTGTTTGATGAAATGTCTGTATAGAAACCGTCAGAAAATGTGAGAGAGAATAAGAAAAGAGAGAGAGTGTGTAGAATAAAAATGAAAATAAAAGATTTGAAAATCTTTTATCTCTTTTACTTAGACACCCCACGTGACAGCAGTTAAAGAGTAGTGGAACAGACTTTTACACCTGTCAGCCATGCAGCAGTTTAAGGCAAAAGTTAATGGGCACGGTAAATAAGTAATTATTACTTTGGACGTTCAGTTTAAAAAAAAACTGTTCCCACCAAACAAATGATTATTACTGCTTTAACTCACATAAACCAATATTCTGAGAAAATATAACTGTTCAAGTAATGACCAAAAATAAACCAAGTAAATAAATATTGCCAAGTAAGAATCAGAACTTGATTATTATCAAAATTTAAAGTCATCAGAATATGGCTCCTTAACTTGAAAAGTGAATGTTTATTCCTGTAATTCTTCATACAAATACTGATATGGGTACATCAGAACTTAATCATCAGAACTTGTCCTCAGAATTTATGCAACTGACACTTAAACTGTTCATCTAAAACAACATTGATCACCACAGTAATTTTCATCATTCATAAGGAGTGTAAGTGTGTGCATTTAGCTAAATATCAGGCAAAGAGTAAAGTCTGATTCACTTCAGTACATCTTAGAAACAAGGCATAACTAAGAACTTTGCTCAAAATCTGTCATTATTCTGAAGACTACTATAGAATGAGTTCATGCATGAGTCCACCTCAACTGTTTTGTGCTCATTTTATGCATCTTTTGAAATTCCTTTTTACAGTGGCTTCTCAGTGTAAGTGAGTCATGACTGCTTATCAGAATTTATGTTGTTATTAGAGTATTTCTCTAGTAATCAGAGAATGTGAAAAGTCACCAAGAAAAATTATTTTTCTTTTCTAATACATATTACTTAATACGAGCAATGCACTTGGGTCTTCCCTTCCACATTTTAATCTAGATCTCAAAGGAGTACCTGATATTTATTTCTTTTTTTTCTTTTTCTTTTGATAAGTGAGGTTTATCACCACTTAGTACATCCATAAGATTTACCAACATCAGAACTTAACAGACAAGAAGCACTATTCTAGTTTTTGACTTAGTAATAAGATACACAAAGTAAACATAACTAAGCTCAGTATCAGAATTTGCTAGTATTAAAAGATTTCCACATAAACAATTACTTCATACATGGGATCATCAGTATGTCAAAGACTACTAGGTCAGCATCTAGCACAGTTATCCTCATTGGATTGAATAGTCACAGAAACATTCATATCACTATCAGAGTTTAGAAATTCTCATCAGACAATAATCATTACTTAGAAAATTTCAATTTAAGCACATAATACACAAAGATAGTAATAACTGTAAATACTGATCATAAAGTCTGATGTATCATAACATAAACTAAGCAGATTTAGAGAAAGAACCTGAAACCATTCCAAGTTCATTTACCAATCTTGTAAAAGTAGTTTCACATAGTTGTTTTGTGAAGATATCTGCTAGTTGTTGATCTGTTGGAACAAAATGCATTTCCACTGTACCTTCCATCACATGCTCCCTTATGAAATGGTACCTAATGCTGATGTGCTTTGTCATTAAGTGTTGAACTGGATTACCAGTCATAGCAATAGCACTTTAATTATTATAGTAAATAGGGATTTTAGAATATATTAACCCATAATCCAGTAACTAATTCTTCATCCAAAGAATCTGTGCACAACAACTTCCTACAACAATGTATTCTGCTTCTGTAATTGATGTGGAAATTGACTTTTGTTTCTTGCTAAACCAAGAAACCAATCTGCCTCCAAGAAATTGGCAGCTTCCACTTGTGCTTTTCCTGTCAATTTTGCATCCTGCAAAATCTGCATCTGAGTAACCCATTAGCTTAAAGTCTGATTCTCTAGGATACCACAATCCTAGATCAGCCGTACCCTTTAAGTACTTGAAAATTCTTTTCACAACTGTTAAGTGAGGTTCTCTTGGATCTGCTTGAAATCTTGCACAAAGACAGGTAGCATACATGATAGCAGGTCTACTTGCAGTTAGATAGAGTAGTGAGCCAATCCTACCTCTATAATCAGTAATATCTACTGATGTACCAGTATCCTTATCCAACTTTGTTGCAGTGGCCATAGGAGTGGATGCACTTGCACAAACTTGCATTCCAAACTTCTTCAACAAATTTCTGGTGTACTTAGATTGGCAAATAAAAGTTCCTTGTTCATTCTGCTTGACTTGAAGACCCAAAAAATAGCTAAGTTCTCTCATCATACTCATTTGATATCTTGACTGTATTAACTTTGCAAACTTCTTACAAAGTCTGTCATTTGTAGAACCAAATATGATATCATCAACATATATCTGCACCAAAAGTAAGTCATTTCCATGGTTGACATAAAATAATGTTTTGTCAATAGTCCCTCTGTTAAATCCACTTTCCAGAAGAAATTGAGCTAAGGTCTTATACCATGCTCTTGGAGCTTGCTTAAGGCCATAAAGTGCTTTATCAAGTTTGTAGACATGGTGAGGAAATTTTGAATCTACAAAACCTGAAGGTAGTTCAACATATACTTCTTCTTCCAATTCTCCATTAAAAAAAGCACTTTTTACATCCATTTGAAAGACTGTAAACTTTTTGTGAGAAACATAAGCCAAAAATATCCTTATGGCTTCCAATCTAGCAACTTGTGCAAATGTTTCATCATAATCAATTCCCTCCTGTTGAGAATATCCTTTTGCAACCAACCTTGCTTTATTCCTTGTAATTATGCCATCACTATCAGTTTTATTTCTGAACACCTACTTTGTACCAACAACAGATCTGTTCTTTGGTCTTGGAACTAGGGTCCAGACTTTATTTCTTTCAAATTCATTTAACTCTTCCTGCATTGCTTGCACCCAATCAGTATCTTGAAGAGCTTCTTCCACTTTCTTTGGTTCAGTATGAGAAAGAAAAGAGTGATAGAGACATTCATTTGATGTTATTGTTCTAGTTCTAATACCTACTTCAGGATCTCCAATAATCAAGTCAGGTGTATGTGCTTTAGTCCACTTCCTTGCAGATGGAAGATTATCTCTAGAACTGGATGCTCCCCCATGATCCATGCTGTCTCCATCAACATTATCTGATGCTCCCCCTGAAATTATGCTCTCTGAGTTGGATCCTTCAGAATTTGAGTTTCCAGAATTATTAGAATTTGGCCCATCAGAACTTGATGAATCAGAACTTGAAGAGCCTGTTCTAGATTCTGATGCTTCTTGAGATGTGGTTTGATCTTCAATATGCTCCCCCTGCACAGGCGCATTTTCCTTTGGCGTAGTTACCACAGTTTCAATAACATCATAGTTTAACCCATAAGAGTTTGCAGTATCGGGATTTAGACTGTTAGAATTTACAGTATCAGAATTTAAAACTTTATTCTCAAATCTCAGCTGATCATGATCGTTGAAATCTTCAAGTCCTTTATTCTTCTTATCATCAAAAGAGACATTGATAGATTCCATGACAACCCTTGTTCTTAAATTGTAGACTCTGAAGGCTTTTGTGGAAAGTGGATATCCAACAAAAATTCCTTCATTAACTTTTAGATCAAATTTGGATAGCTGTTCAAGATGAGTCTTAAGAACAAAACACTTGCATCCAAATACATGAAAATACTTCAAATTTGGCTTCTTTTTCTTCGCCGTCTCATATGGTGTCTTTCCATGCTTGTTGATAAGTGTTGCATTCTGAGTAAAACAAGTAGTCTGCACAGCTTCAACCCAAAAATAGGTTGGTAACTTTGCTTTATCAAGAATAGTTCGTGCAGCTTCAATAAGAGTTCTATTCTTGCTTTCAACAACTCCGTTTTGCTGTGGAGTTCCAGGAGCAGAATATTCCTGCTTGATTCCATGGTCTTTGCAGAACTCTTCCATAATCAAATTCTTGAACTCAGTGCCATTATCACTTCTTATTATTTTCACAGAGTCTTTGACCAATTTATCCAGTGGTTTGACATGATCAATCAAGATAGATGCAGTTTCACTTTTTGTGTGCAAGAAATACACCCATGTGTATCTGGTGAACTCATCCACTATGACCATAACATATTTCTTCTTTGCAAAAGACATGACATTCACTGGACCAAATAGATCAACATGTAGTAGGTGATAAGGCTCAAGAATTGAAGATTTAGTCGTGCTCTTGAATGAAGATTTTCTTTGTTTTGCCTTTTGACAGGAATCACAAAGGCCATCAGGAGCAAATACTGATTTTGGCAGTCCTCTCACAAGATCTCTCTTGACAAGTTCATTTAAATTGTTAAAATTTAAATGAGAGAGTTTCTTGTGCCAATCCCAGCTTTTTTCACTTGATCCTCTGCTTAACAGACAGATTGCAAAACCATCAGAACTTGTTGAAAGCTTGGCTTCATAAATGTTACCATGCCTGTATCCTTTCAGAACAACTTTGCATATAGATTTTCTTACAACTTCACAGTGTTCTTCAAAGAAATCCACATGATAACCTCTGTCATAGATTTGACTAGCACTAAGCAGATTGTGTTTAAGTCCTGAGACTAGAGCTACTTTTTCAATGATGACATTCCCAAGATTGATATTTCCATATCCCAAAGTTTTTCCCTTATTGCCATCTCCATAAGAAACACCTGGGCCAGCCTTCTCCACAAAGTCTGATAGCAGGGCTTTATTTCCAGTCATATGTCCTGAACATCCACTGTCCAGAACTAGGATGTTTATCCTGTTGCCCTGCAATCACAAAGACCACTAATGATTAGTTTTAAGGACCCAGACTTGCTTGGATCCTTTGGCCTTATTAAGTTTGTTAACATTTGCAGCGGATTTAACATCAGAGTTTATGTCAACAATTTTCTTATCGGAATTTACAGTATCAGACTTTGCATCAGAACTTACACTAGAAGGAACAATGCTAACTTTCTTTAAAGAAGGTTTTATTTGATAGTAATCATAGTACAAACTATGATATTCCTTATAAGTATAAATGGAATGCCATAAACTACCACAATGAAAACAAGGATTTTGTGGCCTATATCTAACAGAGTGACTCTTAACTCCTGATTTTGAAGGTAAGGAGTTTATGTTCTTATTCTTCCTGCAAAAAGAAGCCAGATGGTTAGAATTTCCACAGTTATGACATTTCTTTCTAGGAGCATTAGGAACAGGCTTATAATCATTGCTTTTTATTCACACCTTCCTTTCCATTCCTATTTTTCCCAGGTGGCTTTACATTGTTTACATTCTTAACATCTTTTAGCTTAAGCTTAAGCTGCTTCTTTGTCATCAAGCCTATGTTAACTTCAGTTGGCTTATCCCGTTTTGGTTTGTCAGAAGTTAATTTCTCTTTAACTTCTGATTTATCAGTATCAGACTTTACAGCTACAAACTTAACAGGATTTACCTTTGGCTTTTGTTTAACAACTATAGGCTCAATTTCTACAGTTCCTTTATTATTCTTATCATCTCCATAACCTAAGCCCTCTTTCCAATTTCCACTACTTAACAAATTCTGAGTTGTTCTGCCAGAGTTAGTCCAAGTCCTGATAATCTCTTTTTCCTTTTCTAACTCATTTTTTAGAGATTCATTCATTTTAAGCACTTCATCTCTAACATAGAAAGCATCTCTATCTTTCTGAGTTCGATGGAACATAACTAACTCTTTTTCTAAATAATCATTCCTCTTTTTATAAGCAAGATTTTTAGAAGTTAATCTTTCACATGTTAAAGTTTGATCTCTATAACTAATGAACATGGTCTTAAGATATCTTCTCAACTCAGTAACATCATCAGTATGAAAAGCATAAGTTGTTTGAGGTACCTTTAACTCAGCAGCTTCAGAACTGCTATCAGCATTTGTCATCAAGGCATAGTTCACCTCACTTTCAGAATCTGAAGTGTCTGTCCAGCTTTTCTTCTTTGTGACAAGAGCCTTGCTTTTGTCACTTTTTCCTTTCTTGCAATCAGGAGATATGTGGCCTTTCTCACCACAGTTGTAGCATTTGACATTTGAGTAATCTCCTTTGTCAGACTTTCTTCCTTTGCCTTCAGATTTTCTGAAACCTTTCTTATCAGAACTTGCACCTTTACTGGAAAACTTCTTTCCCCTTCTGAATTTCCTGTAAGCTATCTTTGTGATACCCTTCACCATAAGAGCACACAATTTCATCATCTCTTCATCAGCATCCATCTCAGATAGACTTTCAGTTTCTGAATCCTCATCACTATCAGAACTTGATGACTCAGTATCAGACTTTGTGATGAGTGCCTTTCCTTTGGCTTTCTTTGAAACATCCACTTTAGGGGATTCCTTCTCTGCCTTAAGAGCAACTTTCCTTGACTTTCTCCCATTCCTCTTGCTTCTTTATTCCATCTCAAGTTTATAAGTTTTGAGCATACCATAAATTTCATCAAGAGTAGTTTTATCAAGAGCATAGTTATCTCTTATAGTGGTTGCCTTCAAATCCCAACTTTCAGGAAGAGCTAAAAGGAATTTAAGATTAGTATCTTCAAGATCATATTCCTTATCCACCAGTGACATATCATTCAAGAGTTTTACAAATCTGTCATATAAACCAGTTAATGACTCATCAGGTGTTGAGTCAAAGTGCTCATACTCTTGAGTGAGTATAGTCCTCTTGTTCTTCTTAATTGCATCAGTTCCCTGGCATCTTGTCTCCAAGGCATCCCATATCTCCTTTGCAGTCTTGCAGTTGATTACCCTGTTTGACATGACATTATCAATGGCACTATGCAGCAAATGCCTTACCTTTGCATCATTGGCAATAGATGAGATATCTTCAGCTATATATTCACTTTTCTCCTTTGGTACAGACTTTGCTGGCTGATCTGTAACTACAATAGAGATCTTGGTTGGCTTATGTGGTCCTTCATTAATTATGTCAAGGTATTCTGGATCTGTAGCTTCCAGAAACATAGTCATCCTCACTTTCTATATGGAATACTCAGAAGGTTTCAGTATGGGAACCCTAATAGTCTCATATCGATTATGGATTTGAGTCTTTGGAGTTTCTTCAGTTTTTGGTGGGCTTGGTTGGAGTTTTCTCTTCTTCAGACATGATTGTTTTGGATCTTTAGTGTATATATGTTAACAGACTGCTCTGATACCACTTGTTAGGTCCACACACTGTAAAAGGGGGTTGAATACATTCTTTACTACAATCAAATCGAATATAAGAACTCAAGTAACAGAACACAAATTTTATTCAACACAATAAACTCTGTTACAAAGAACCGTTCTCTCTCAGTGATGAACAAATTATCACGAGAGCTACTAGGGTTACAAAGAATAATATCCTCGAATAAGATAACACCTTTAGTGTAAACCCTATGTCTTTGTTTATATACTACACAGTTACAAGATAATCTTCTAATTGATATCAAATATAATTTTGCTTCCTAATATATATCAATCAGTTATCTTTTCTTCCAAGTATTTTATTCTTCATAGAATTCTTCTCCATGCATATCTCTTCTTATGTTTGTCTTGATCTTCTTTCCTTTCAATCAGCCACCTTCCTTATCTGAACGTCTCCTTAAGTCCTTATATTATCTCCTGATAAATATCTCCTGATAACTTAAGTTCTGACAACTTAAGTTCTGATATATTAAGTCATGACTTCAGTATAAGTACTGATTTGTCATGTTAAGTAAGATCTGAAAAAACTAAACACAAATCATTATTAGACATGACATCACAAATATATCTAACAATTCATTTAGCACATAACAAATAGCTGTAAGATATTATTTTTAAATGTTTTCAAACCTCAACCTATACTCGGGTGACCCGGATATAATACCAAGTAATATTTCCGACATAGATAAAATATTGAGGCGAGCAAAATATCCAATCGATCCTCAAGACGGGAAAATACACTCAGTTTTACCGTTATCGATAAAACGATCAGCTTTTAAAATAAGCATTTTGGAAATAATACCTTTAAGTAAATATTTTCAGAAAACCAGCAGGGACTAACTCCATTTAACAATTAGCATATTGAGTCATTTAATGACACGAACTCATCGAACATGAATAAAATATCCATCATTATATTCCTTTTATATCATAAAAACACATAAACATATTTAAGGAATAAAATAATAATAACTAAAAATCTGGGATATTACAACTATGATATGTTTAATGTTTGAGAGACTTGGTGATTGAAAATATTTGATTTTGTGGGGTATATCTTCTATAAATCCTCATGAGATACAACTTGTCCTACTAGGGCTGATTATGGATTTAACGGCTTGTTGCATGTGCTCAATGCAATCGTGTCATCCACGAAAGTGGAGTTAGTTAGTTAGTTAATAATAGTTTTTATTTCTTCTTTGCCCGAGGACGTGCAAAGTGATAAGTGGGGGGATGTTTGATAGAGTATATATTTATATATATTTTATATGATTTTATTCCTCATATTTTTTATATTTTGCATTGATTTGTAATTTTATTAATTATATTTTAATGTTTTATTGTAGGAAGCGAGGAAATTCTAAACTTGGATGGATTGGAGAATAAAAGTTTAATTTGGAGATTTATTAGAAGGAAGTTCAGATTTGTTGGACTGCATGCGCGTAATTTACTGTTTGGGCCATACCTTGAGTTCTAGAAGTCAGAATTGGACGATTTAATAGCCCACATGAAGCAAACATAATTATCTTTAATTCTACAGAGGTCCAAGTATCAGAATTAAACTGTAGCAGCCCAAAAGTATTGAAGAAAAGTCAGCTGCGAATTTTCCTTCGGAAACCGAATCAGTTTAGGAAACATACTTGTATTTTCCTAGAAGCATTAAAAGACTTTTATTATATATACATAGAGACATATACAGGGAGGGGTATTATTACTTTTCTTCTTGTAAAAAGATTGAAGGTTTTCTTCTCTATTCTCATTAATATCAATTATGTGTTCTTATTATATTATGTGTTTTGTTAATCTAGTTATGTGTGAGTAGATTTTTAAATCTAGGGTTAAGTGGAACCCTAGTTATAATTGATGTATGATTTTACCAATTCCCCCAATTTAGTTATATTACATGTTCTTGCTTATTGAGTTTTGCTTAATTAACAATTACATGTCAGACGTGATTTTGTGTATTATTTGAACCCAATATCTATTTATCAACAAAGGTTGGACTTAGGTGGTTGTGATTTATCCAATAAGGACATGAACTTCTCCATGAAAATAGGTAGAACAGATTGTTAGGAAGTTAGGATGATGTGTTTAATGTCTCTAAATTGCATGATACCATGGAAATAGGCTTGATTATATTTTAGAGAAGCCATTAATACTCGAGAGAGGTTATTGGTATTTTATAGGGCGCATCTTTCCTCTTGAGTAGTATATGATTGATTGGGGTGAGAAATCATAATTGCATTGATTCATACTAGTGGGGATACTTAACTCTGGATGTGTTTAGTTATTTGATTAATACAACATGATAGCCTATAATAGCAAAGGCCCAATAAGAAGGGCCCAGGACCCGTTTAACAGTAACATTAAAGGACCCCAGGACACATGGCAATATCACTACCGTCCAGGTAGCTCAGATGCAGAATATTCCTACGGTCCGGATTCAGATGTACACCAGCTCATCATAAGCGTCCACACGTTCTACAGTCCAAAAAACACACCTACGGTCCATATCAAAAGGTACAAACCCCTAAACCCTAGTGAGAAGACTATAAAAGGCTGAACAAAAAGGGTATAAGGGGTTACTTCATCTCTCATATAGACACACACCATTATATACTTGCATAATTCTCATTTTACCCCTTTCTCCTTCAAAACCCTTCATCATTCTCATGCACGATGTGTCGCGGGGATGCCACCCCCCCGGTTCTGTTTTGTAGGGTCCCGCCCCACAGCTACACCCACGCTTCCACTGTTTCAGTCTAAACGGAGTTTGGGTCCGGGCCCAGCAAGGAGAAGACCCCGGGGTGAATTGGGATTATCATTGGCACTAGAAGGAGGGGTCGAACCTCCGACTAGTGGTGTTCATATCCGCTGTTCTTACTCCACCCAGGAACTCAGAATGCTACACTCTTGTAAGAACTTCACTCCAAAATTCTCAGATCTATTTTTTACCTTGTTTGCTTTATGTACCATTAGTGGATCTTGTTTGGCAACTCTATACATAACGTTATAATAGTCCTGGGAGCTCCCAGTAGTTGGTTATAACATGCTTTAGACTTGAGTAAGGTACGTTAGTGTTTCAAATTGTGAGTTATATTACTATAAATTTGCGATATTATTAAACAACCATGACGTCGAGAAAGAGCAAGGCAGCTGTTTCCACCTCTTTTCTGCCGCCTCCGCCCCAACCCAGGGATGGAGAGATGGACGATATGGACGAAGGGCCCCATAACCCAGACTCCCTCTCACATTCTCCAACCAAGAGATCAGAGAGTAGCCATCGAGAAAGCCACTCACAAGTTTGCTGAAACTTCGGCCAACCCATGGGGTGACATGACCCCGGATCATATACAAGCTGCAATGAACCTGTGAAAAGAAAAGCATAACACCGGACCCGGGTCCCGACCCGAGGATCAGGAGGAGCATTCCGGAGAATCACGGGGATCCGTCCTGGAACGAATTGCAAAGAATCAGAAGAAACCCCCAGAGGATGCCTGGGATGAAATTAAAAGAGCTGCCCTCTGGGAAAAAATCTAGAAAGAAGAAGAAGCCAAGGCCAAAGAAATCATTGAGAAGAGAATTTGGGATGAGGAAGCAAAGTTGAAAAGTAAATCCCACCGAATTTATGTTTCCTCGAATTCAAAGCCGGAAAAAGAATCCAAGAAGGACAAATGACTCGGGCTCTTCGTGACCTCAAGAGAAAGGTAGAAGGTGACATGGAAGTTGGTGCGGCTGCGACCCCATTTACCAGAAATTTGGAATCTACTCCCAAAGAATCAGGGCTCAAACACTTCAATTTTGACTCCTTTGATGGGCTGGTTGACCCCGAAGAGCATTTAAACTACTTCGAACAAATCTCCAACATTTATGATTACAACGACCTCACCAGGTGCCGGTTCTTCTCATCAACACTCAAAGGGGGAGCACAAAAATGGTTCAGCCGAATTCCATCCCAGAGTGTGGATTCCTGGAATGATTTTCGCGAGATATTCTTGAAAAGGTTCAGGGCCAACCGGATGAATGAGTTACAAATGTGCCACCTGGAGACAATCCAACAAAGGAGTAATGAGTCTCTCCTCGAATTCATCAAAAGATTCCAGGAAGCAGTCAACCAACTCTGCAACTTAGAAGAAAATGAAGCAATAAACAACTTTCGGAGGAACTTGCATCCAATATCCTGCGAAGGATATGTCAAAGATCTGATTCACAGAGAACCCAGAGCCTGGCATCTGCCTATGCCTTGGCATCAAAGTTTATAAAAGAAAATGATTTTCTCAAGTCAATGAAGATGAACAGGAGAATCCATGATGATGATGAGTCTCCGGAGCGTCGCTCGTCGTCCCGGAAAAATAAAAGATATAAACTGGATAGACAGGCCAATTATATTCAACAATCTCGGGGGACCCCACCCCGGGAGAGTTACGCCGAACCAAGGAAGAATGAAAGAAAGCCCAAGGCTAAGAGAGAGCCCAAGTCGGAACCAGAGTGGACACCCCTCAATCGACCCCGGGCCGACATCTTGCGCGAAGTTAAAGGTAAGCCGTTCTATTATCCCTCAAAGCCTTTACTTGCGCCTCCTGAGAACAGAGCCCAGGACAAACATTGCGGATATCATGAAGATCATGGGCATACAACAAACAACTGTTTCTCTCTCAAGATGTTCATCGAAGATCAAATCAAGAAAGGAAATATGAATCAGTATCTTCAAAAAAGATTAAATGACAAGGACAGGGCCCCGGGGAGTGGCAAAAATGTGGTAAATGTCGTCTTCGGAGGTACGACTTCTCCGCCCCGGAGCCCGGACTCGGATAATGATGTGATGATGATCCAACCTCTTAAAGATAAACCCATCTACTTCTCGTAATCTGATTATGAAGGACTCAATCCGGACCACAACCTGGCCCTGGTGGTAACCCTGCATGTCATAAATAACGAGGTAAAAAGAATTTAAGTTGATAATGGTTCCTCTGCTAATACTGTATTCGAGCACACACTCAACAGGATGGAGCTCGGCCACCTCCGGATGGACACCGATCTCGAAGACCCCTTGTATGGATTTGGGAATACAATGATTCCTATCCGGGGTGTAATTTATATGCCCATTATCTTTGGGACTGCACCCCAACAGGTCTCTCATATAATGAAGTTCTATGTGATAAGCGCAACCTCATCATATAACATGATCCTTGGAAGACCTACAATCACCAAACTTAGAGCAATTCCCTCAACAATTCACTTAAAGCTAAAATTCCCCACTCTGGGAGGTATTAGAGAGCTAAAAGGAGATAGAAAAATGGCAGGGAGATGTTATGGCCAAGCTTTGGTTATGACATAAACGGAACCAGAGAACAGAAAGTGGATAATGACCCTATCCAAGGGGCAAAGCAGAAAAAAGCATCGTGAACACCACTAGTAAAAGGCCCAGACTAGACGTGAATATGATCGAGGATTTGGGGTATAACATAACCAATGCAGATGCCTAGATTCAGAAGTTTTTGGAAACCAAAGAGAAGACAAAAGTCGAACCTGCCCAGCAGACAACAGAAGTACAGCTAGAACCTGAGAACCCCACCTGGAAGATCAAAGTCGGCAAGGGCCTGGAAACCACCTTCCAGAAAGAGCTTATTGATATATTGAAAGAATATGCTGATGTATTCTCCTGGTCCCCAGAAGACATGCCCGGGATTGATGAATCTGTGGCGATGCACATCTTGGACGTATATCCGAGACAAAGACCCATCAAGCAAAAGTGAAGAAACTTCGCCCCGAAAAGACAACAAGTGATCGATCAAGAAGTGGAAAAATTGTTGAAGGCAGATATCATCTGCGAAATTAAGTACCCGGATTGGCTAGCAAACATTGTATTAGTCAAGAAGCCCAATGGCAAGTGGAGAATGTGTGTTGATTACACGAGTCTCAGTTCCGCATGCCCAAAAGACTCCTACCCCCTACCCAACATTGACCAGTTGATAGATGTGACTTCGTGCCATGTAATGCTAAGTTTCATGGATGCTTTTTATGGATACAACCAAGTCAAAATGAATCCGGAAGATATTGTGAAGACTGCATTCATTACATACCGGACTGTGTATGCCTTTGTCATGATACCATTTAGATTAATCAACATTGGGGCAACATATCAGAAAATGATGAACACCATCTTCAAAAGCCAACTGGGAAGGAATATGGAGTCTTATGTCGATGATATGATTTCCAAGTCAGTCACGATCTCGCATCACATCAAAGACCTCAAGGAATATTTCGACAACTTGAGGAAGTACAACATGAAGCTGAACACGGAAAAATGTGCTTTTGGAGTCCCCTCTGGGAAATTTCTTGGTTTTCTGGTTAGTGAACGGGGAATAGAAGCCAACCCAGAGAAAATCAAAGCTATAATGGAAATGGCAGTTGCCCGGACTCAAAAGGACATTCAGAAACTGGCAGGATGCTTGGCATCCCTTCGCAGATTTATCCCAAAACTGGCAGAAAGATGCCTTCCTTTCTTTGAGATGCTAAAAGGAGCCCGGAACAAAAAGCTGGTCGACTGGACTCCTAATTGTTAAGCTGCATTTGAAGAAATCAGGCAACATCTGATAAACCCGCCTATTTTTTCAAAAGCCAAACACGTGGAGCCTTTGTATCTCTATATTGCAGCCGGGGCGAGAGCGGTCACTTCGGCTCTCATACCAAAAGAAAATGGGAAACAGAGCCCGGTCTACTATGTAAGTCAAGTCCTCAAGGACGCTGAAACCCGATACCCAAACTTAGAAAAAATTGCCATAGCTCTTGTACACTTAAGCAGGAAGCTAAGGCAATATTTCCAAGGCCGAGAAATCAAGGACATTATTTATCATCCACTTCAAAAAATCATTCACAAGCCAAATGTTGCTGGGAGATTGGTAAATGGGGAAATCGAATTGAGCCAATTCAACATCAAATTTGTCCCAAGGATGACCATAAAAGCCCAGGCGTTGGCCGAATTTATCATGGAATGCACCTTTCCCGAAGTCCCAGAGGTTCCGACAATGCAATCCGGAGAAGAGAAGGAGACTAGCAACGATAATTCATGGACATTATATGTTGACGGCTCGGCGACAGCCGAAAGGTCCGGAGCCGGCTTGATCCTTTCCAGCCCAGATGGATTCACAATTCAGCAAGCCATAACCTTTGCTTTCAAAGCAACCAACAACCAAGATGAATATGAAGCACTCTTCTCCGGACTCAAGCTAGCCAAATCCCTTGGGGTAAAGCGCTTGATCGTCTATAGTGATTCCCAAATTGTGGTAAGGCAAACTAATGGAGAATATATTGCGAAGGACCCCAAGTTGGCTCAATATCAAGCAATGGTGACAGTTATCCTGGAAACCATTCCCGACTCAACCATTCTACAGATAAACAGAGAAGAAAACTCCAAAGCAGATGTGCTATCCAAGCTCGTTCAGAATACTTCAGATCTAAGCAGTTCAGTCTACTTAGAGGAGCTCAGGGCACCCAGCACCGATCGACCCGAAGTCTTGTGCGTCAGCAGCCCAGATAACTGGATGACTCCTTACATAGCTTATCTAAAAGATGGAACCCTACTAGAGGACCAGAACAAGGCACGCTACCTCAAGTATAAGGCTACCCGATTCTTTCTGGAAGGTAATCAGCTATATAAGCGAACCTTCTCTGCGCCAACTCTAAAATGTGTTGATCTGGGTGAGGCAGATTACTATCTCCAAAGAGGTGCATGAAGGAATCTGCGGGGATCACTTAGCTCCTAAGGCACTAGCCTACAAAGTCATCAGACAAGGCTACTATTGGCCCACTATCCACGCAGATGCAATTGCATATGTGAAGAAATGCAGCAAGTTCCAAAAGTTCAGCAATGTGCCGAAGCAAAGTCTAAGCCTTCCATGGTCAGTCCTATCCCCGGTCCCATTCACTGTTTGGGGAATCGACATCATGGGTCCTTTCCCTCGGGCCAAAGGAGATTTGCGTTACGTATTTGTGGCAATTGACTATATAACTAAGTGGGTAGAGGCCAATGCCATGAGAACCATCAATCAGCAAGGCTGCATCAAATTTATGAATTCAATTGTGACGAGATTCGGAATTCCAATGGTTTTGATCTCGGATAACGGGCCGTAGTTTGTTGGTTTAGATTTCGAAGCATATATGAAAGAGCTTGGGATAATGCATAAGAAAGCATCCGTAGCCCATACATAGGGAAACAGACAAGTAGAGGTCTCCAACAGGACCATACTCTGAGGTTTGGAAAAGAGGTTGGAAGAGTCTAAGAAGAAATGGCCAGATGAACTCCCGAAAGTCTTATGGTCCTACAAAACCACCTCCTGGACTGGAATCGGTGAGACTCCATTTCAGCTCACCTACGGCACGGAGGCCCGACTACCAGTGGAAACCGGATCCCCCTCCCACAGAGTGGTCAACTTCGATGAAGTCTCCAATATTGAAAGCCTCAAAACCAACTTAGAACTGTTGGATAAAGTAAGAGACCGAGCTATAGAAAAAATGGAGAGGTACAATGAAAAGACAAAGCTCTATTTTGCAAAAAGGCCAAGATAAGGGAATATGTGGCGGGAGATTTAGTGCTCAGGGATATCGAGGCCTCAGACCCAACAAACCAAGGGAAGCTGCAGCCGAACTGGGAAGGCCCCTACATAATCAAGGAAGTGCTCCAGCCAGGAACTTACAAGTTGAACTACCTCAGCGGAACCGAGGTCCCAAACACCTGGCACGGGCCCGGTTAAGGAAGTTCTACCAGTAAGAGAAAGTTGTACATTCTGGGAACATCTCTACATTTATGCTATGATATCTTGATGTAGGCACTATTCTCGTTCACCCCAGAATGTAATTTTTGCTTTCAATTTAAATGAAAAACTATACTTTAAGCGTCTCATAGCTTGAATCAATTTCATTATGTTGTTTGTTTATTATCGTCATATTACTTAGAAAAATTTCTATAAGTTAGAAATTTACCCCGTCCCGGGGTCTGTAAAAACACTGTCCATATGTACTTCGAAAAATTTCTATAAGTTATAATTTTACCCCGTCCCGGGGTCTGCAAAAACACAGCCCATGTGTACTTAGAAAAATTTCTATAAGTTAGAAATTTACCCCGTCCCGGGGATCCGAAAAAACTCATCCCATGTGTACTTAAAAAAATTTCTATAAGTTAGAAATTTACCCCGTCCCGGGGTCTACAAAAACACAGCCCATGTGTACTTAGAAAAATTTCTATAAGTAGAACTTTACCCCGTCCCGGGGTCTGAAAAAACATAGCCCATGTGTACTTAGACAAATTTCTATAAGTTAGAAATTTACCCCTTTACGGGATTTGCAAAAACACATCCCATGTGTACTTAAAAAATTTCTATAAGTTAGAAATTTACCCCGTCCCGGGGTCTGCAAAAACTCAGCCCATGTGTACTTGGAAAAATTTCTATAAGTTAGAAATTTACCCCATCCCGGGATCTGCAAAAACTCAGCCCATGTGTACTTGGAAAAATTCCTATAAGTTAGAAATGTATCCCGTCCCTGGGTCAATTAAAACAAAATGTATGCTTAGAGAAATTTCTCCAAAGGTGGAAATTCTCATATTCAAATCAAAATGACAAGTGAAAAGAGAAAATAAAATAAAAGTACATTAAACTCCCCCGGGAAAACACACCCCAGGGGGAAAACCACAATATCACGATTACAAATAAATTAAAGAAGCGAAAAGGCTTAGTTTGAAATTACATAAAAATGGCAAAGTCTTCATTCTTCTACTGCCGGCTCGGCGGGAGGGGAAGAAGGCTGCTCCGGAACGTCTTGAGGAAGAGGAGGCTGCTCAGCGAACGGTGATTCGGGGAGAGGAGGGGCATTGCTGGAAGTCCCGGCTCCGGACTCCCTTTCCAGGACAACTTCAGCCTCTTGCTCCATCCAGGTCTCCTCCTCGATATACTTCTCAAGGAAGACATTGATCGTAACCTAAGGATTTTCTCCAAGGTACTTGGAATCAACCCTCCAGCAAATCTAGATCTTCTCCAGGGCCTTGTCATTCAACTCCTCAAATTACGCTGGAGTACCCCGGAACCTGGTTAGGAGTTCTTCAAGAGTGCGCCCGGCATCCAGATCATCTTTTAGTTTTTTATTATCTTCCCTCATTTCCCCAACTGAAGCCTCGGCATGGTCCTGCCTCTCCTGGATTTCATCTAGAATCTTCTTATGAGTTGCATCCTTCTTTGCATTAGCTTCCTTCAATGCCTTGAGCTCCCGGGACAGGTTCTCGGCCTTAGTCTTGGCAACTTCGGCAGCATCAGCCTTCGCTTTCAAGCTCCGGGTTATACAAACTAACCCAGCAACCCGGGAGTTAGCCTGAAATAATTACATGTTAGAGCTAGATGATATAACATAAAAAAAAGACAAGTACAAGATCTAACAAGGAAGAAACTTACAACAGTCATCTCCTCCTGAAATCCAACCAGGAAGTCCTCAAGGGGTTCCTTCCGGTACTTCTTCCTTTTAGCAGTGCTGGCATAGTTTTCAAAAAGCTCTTTCTAGCGAGTCTCCGGAGTAAAGCTGGCCAGCAAAGCCTTCAGATTTTCCGGGGTGTCCGGAGCCAATTCAGTAGCAATTTTCTTTGAATCCCAGCTCTCTAACCCCTCGTCTTCTTGGTCCCTGGAATTAGCAGGAGCACGATTCCTCTTCTGGGGATCCTGTGCCCTCTCCGCATCCTTCTGCGATGCATCTTCAGCCCGGGGTTCTTTGATGACGATAGTTGACCTCCCCGGATGAGTGGGCGCAGCCTTTCGGTCCGCCTCTTCGCCTTCACCAACCTTCTTTTTCCCAACATCCACACTTGTCAGGCCTCCAATCCTTCGGCACTTGGAAGCCAAATTCTTGAGTTATGCAGACATGTTCGGGGGGTAGGGGATGAGCTTCAGAATGCCTGAGAATGAAACAACAAAATGTCAACCCCGGATACAGAAAAATAATAAAAAGTTAAAGTATGAAAATAAAGCTAAGGCAAAAGACTTACAGTCGGCAGCATGCATTTTTTCATTGTTATTAAATGTATCCCGGGTCCACTGCATCCCGAGTGCCTCACAGAAGGCATAAACCATCGCGAGAGCTGCTTGCCCGAGCCGCTAGACCGGAAATTTATCTATTTTAATTTCAAGCTTATGGAGCGGCATGAACTCCAGATCCCCACCCCGAACGAAAATAAACTCCCGGTGCCACTCCTTAAAGGATGTCAACATACTAACTGGGAGTACCATCTTATCGGATGGGTACCCACAATCCTCAATCCGAAATAAAAACTCATATATGGGCCGGGATGTGGATCTTTTGATTTTAAAAATTTGGTGGAAAAGTTTGAAGGTGGGAAGGTAGTCTTTGGCGTGACAGCAAGCTAAGAACCAACTTATCCACTTCACCGAGTTCGGGGCCAACTGGATGAAAGGAATCCCATACATGTACCGGCATAGAGACTTCGTAAATTAGTGTAATCCGAGGTGCATGCCCCAGAGATGTTCTAAGGGTATCCCTATATAACCCCCCGCCGGCCTATGGTATACCCTCTCATACTCCCCGGGCCACCTCCACTCATACTTATCATCAAGATCAAATGCAAGCCTGAGGTCTCTATCTACTTCGACGTTTGTATACCTCTCCTGAATTTCCCTATGAACCGCCCTGCACTCATATCGGGTCCCCCGGGCGGTAAAAAACTTCCTATCCATATTAGCCTGATCATATGGCTCCCTACCATCTAACCCTTCCGGGCCCCCATATACCTCGGATAAATCCCTATAGTAAAATCTAGAAGCTTAGGGTTTACCTGACACTGGATGAAATACTGGTCTACGTCCTCCCAGGACCCATCCAGATTCGAAAAAGTACCCCCGGGGCTTAGAACTAAAGTTTGGGCCAACACTTGGGCAGGTGGTTCAGCTCGGGGAGGCATCTCTGAAGAGCTACTACTGGAAGAAGAAGATGAGGGGTAGGCTGACAACAATTTAACTAAACCGTTGGATCGCTCGAGGTACCGGATTCTAAGGTTAGCAGTGTTCTTAAAGTGACTACCTAGCATTTACTATATATACAAACATGTGTACCCCGGAGTCAATGCCAAACCCCGAACCCAAACACAAAAACAAAAACCGAAAATAAGAGAGATTTAAAAACATTTCATATAAAACCTAAACCCAAAAACAAGATCTACACTATATATATACCTCTACAGCCAAGAACACGTATCAAGAACAGACCCCGGGCTCAAAGAACAGTTTACACTAAAAAAACCCATTTTTTACCATATACAAATCATACCAAAACAAATTTTATGCATACTTACAACACAAAACCACTCAAAAGAACTACTAGAGAACCAACAACACCACAAAATCGCCTCAAAAGCTCAAAGCACACAATAAAAAACAAAAAACTCGAACAAAAAGTAGATAACAGTGAAGCAAAACTCGCGCAAAGCAAAGGCATGCATGGAAGAATAGGGTAGGAAAATAAAAAAGAAGGCAAGTGGAACAAAATACTTACAAAATATCAGGAGGAAATGTAGAGGCTTCACAAAGAAAAGCACTGATAATCTCCAATACAAATCTCTGAAAACTCTCTTTTTGCTCTCTCGACTAAATGTTTGTGTAAAGAGAAAAAAGAGTTAGAAGGAGGGTATTTATAGGGAAAGAGAGAAAAGTTGAACAATTTTTGAGTTTGGATGACATCAACGCCACGTGGCGTCCCCTTGATTGGTGCCAATAATTGTAACCACATCAGTTATTTCCCCTACTGCAATTATGGTGTGGGCGTGCCTTTTCAGAAAAAGGGGGAAATTAACCGCCTTTACACTCAAATATACATACATATATATATATATACGCGTGTATCTTTGACCCCAGCTGGAATCCCAACAGTCTTCTAACACTCCGGATTTTCGGCATCAGCTTTTCAGAGTCCGGTCAAATCAAACGTCAACCCCAGAGTCTTATCCCCATTAGACCCCGGGGTTAGGGAGCAACAAATCCAAGAAAACCCCCAAAAATTTTCTAAGTAGTACAAGGAACCCCACCTTGGACTCAAATCAAAGAGACTATCTACGTTAACCCCGGAGTCTTATCCCCATTAGACCATGGCGTTAGAGGGCACCAAATCAAAGAAAACCCCTAAAAATTTTCATAGACCCTGGAGTTAAAGACGTTCATAGCTTGTATGTGAACGTGGTCGATCTGAGTCTCTTCACTTTCCCTTGGGAGGTTTCTGTTACGGATCCATCCGGGTAGGCCTACGGGTCTATGCTCGAGACTTCCCTCCAGCGGTCTCAATCTTGTTCAAGCCGCGGGGATTCTGGTTCCAAGGGTAAGGCTCCTTCAGGAAGCTCCAGCTCTAAAGCGGCTCTCTACTGGGAGATCCGGGAGCCGGTTCTAGGGAGCAACGGTTCTTCCTCTAAGGCCGATTCAGATGAAGATGGTGAAGAAGAAGAGGAGGTTGCCCGAGGAGAGGGAAATAACGAGGAGGAAGAGGAGGATTCTTCTGAGGAGTGATTGTGATAGCCTTGCTTGGCTTTAGGTGCCATATATGGCCTTTTAATTGAGAACTTGTTTATTTGAACTATCTTGGTTTGTAACCTATTTATCCATCAGGACTAACTCATGATCCTTCATGATCTTTATTTATGCATGATATTTGGTTTGATCTCAGACTCGTCTTTTATTTTTGGCATTTGGTCCTTCGGGACTTGCATTCCTCAGATGCTCGTACTTAAATAGATTGGTAGACAAGATGATAAAAACAAGTTTACATAGATAATATCTTTGAAAAACGGGTTCAACAATTACATTAGATGGTTTCGTCGACCTTATTCATATATCTACTACTAAGTACTAGGAACATGTTATTAATGTCCTAAACATAATAAACCTTCAGGTTTAAAGCATGCCAAGTGCGGGAACTTCATCACCGTTCAAGGTCTCTAACTTGTAGGATCCTCGTCCTAATGTCTTCCTGACCTTATAAGGCCCTTCCCAGTTAGGGGCTAGATTTCATCTCTCCCCGTCTCCTAATACCTCAATCTTCCTCAATACCGAATCTTCTTGCTGAAAGAACCTTTCCTTAACCCTTCTATTGTAATAGAGGGAGGCTCTTCATTGATGCTCTGCATTATGGGCGTGGGCCTCATCTTTGACCTAGTCAATGAGATCGAGAGCGAGCCTCATGCCTTCTTTATTGATTTTTGGTTCATAAGTTCTACTCTAGGTGATCTATGGGTGATTTCTAAAGGTACTACAACTTCGGATCTGTAAGCCAGCATGAATGCGGTAGCTTATCACTTTGAAGGGGAATGATATGCCCATAGTATAGGCAGTAACTCATCTGCCTAAGTGTTCCTTGAGCATTCGACCCCTTTTTTAGCCCATCAAGGATAATCCGGTTATCAACTTCTACCTCCCTGTTTTCCTGTGAAGGTGCAACCAAGGTGAAGCAAAGGTCTATGCTGTTATTATCAAAATATTCTCTGAACTCTGCATTATCAAATTGTCGCCCATTATCCGTGACAAGGATGCGTGGGATACCAAACTGGCATATCATATATTCCCAAAAGAGTTGGGTAATTTTCTTGGTGGTTATCTTGGGTAGTGCCTTAGCCTCAATCTAATTTGTGAAGTAGTCTATGGCTACCACAATGAACTTCCTATGTCCCGATGCCACAGGAAATGGACCACGTATATCCATTCCTCACATTGCAAAAGGGATGGGTGTGACGCCCTCCAAACCCGGGGTCTAGATTTGGGGGTCACTTGTCACTAAATTATAATAAAATAATCACAGCGGAATAATATAATAAATACGACCCCTTTACCTGCACTGGATCGATCACAGGTTATAGTATGGAACAGGCACTACTACAAATCAAGTGTTATTACAAACCATAAGTCTAATTAGTTTTACAGATTATTCAAATTTTATTACAAATCTCTAGACTATCCAAGCGTCCCAAAACAGTCTACCTGGAATACACACCACTATTTATAAGCACTCGACTTCTGACCAAACCTGGATCTCAAGCTTGCTCTGGCTTAGCTGAAAGATTAGATTGATAAACAAGTATGAGCGAAAGAAATGCTCAGCAAGCAATATAAAATGTACTTGAAATGATAAACCACATTCCAATAATAACTGAACAAAAGAATAAAAGCAGTAATATTTGATCATTAATAAAAGCTTCACAAATTATCAACAATAAACGATAACTTTTAGATTGGAATCTAATTCCGACGGACGTACTATCACATGCTGATCAGCCCGTGTGATAGCACAAGGTCATGATTCATAGAAACATGTCCCCAAAATACGAGTACTCAATTAAAAAGGCAATATACCTGCCTGTGGAAAAAATGGTGTCATAATGTTTCATATAACACGTAGAAATAGCCCTCCGTTGGACCGTCCGTCCCGGTCACTTACGCATTCATCCAATCCATAAAACATTTTGATCAAAGGAGCCGAATCAAAGGACATCCTTAACCATATAACTCCCCATTTCTCATGGTCCAGAGTTATCTCAACCATCGATGGCGAAATAACTAGAACAATTAGTTATTCGCTAATCTCAATTCAATATTCCACTGTATAGAGTAATGTATAGCAAAATATAAAACGTTTAACTATTCTGAACTTAGAATAGTATGGAAATCGAAAGAATAAAGTTCAGAGTCAATATCAATTGAATGATAAATGAAGATATAGGTACTTGCATAATATGATTCGAATTAAACGTCACTTGAACAATAAGTGAAGTTAGGGGTACTTGCCTGGTATGCTCAATAACCTCTTACTTTAACTCTGCTTCTAACTGATGGCTACTATCTTCGTCTAACACTTGATTGCACTCCTTGCTACTTGATTCTATAAACAAAAGGACTATCTTAATTGACATAACTAAACTCAATCGACGTAACTATACGTCTTGACATCTACCCGATCGTTTATAACTAGCATGGTGATAGGGATAAATAAATCCTGATTTTATTATTAATGGGCTGCTAGGCCCAGTAAGAAGATGTATGATATTCAGACCAGAAATGTTAAGCCTGATGGACCAGATCAGGTCTGGTCGAATAAAAAAGGCCCAAAAGCCCTGATTATTAATTAATTTCGTAATTAATTAATAAGGGAAAAATCAGTTGTTGAGAAGAGTCCTGATAAGGATATAAATCCTTATAGATAAGCCTCAAGGGGACCTAAAAGGATAAGGAATCAGTTTCCTACTATCTAGGACTCCAAAGTCCATTCTAATTATGAGACTTGCCCACCAAGTCTCCTATACCAAGTCCAATTCAAGGACCACCAACATCTATATAAGGGGTCTCACCCCACAAATCAGAACTATGTTTTTTGGCTTGATTCTCTAATATACAGAGATACGTAGGCATCTCGTAAAGGCAGATTTGAGCCACGAAACACGAGAGCAGCCATTAAAGGCCTTGAGCTCCCGAATCTTAGTAATAAATACAGCAAATAATAACCTTAGTTTTTTATCCATAACATTTGGCGCCGTCTGTGGGAAAGCACAACAACAACCATGGCGAGAACACGGAGAAAAATTAGAGCTCTGGAGGAAGGAACACCATCCGGGACAACTCAGGTGATTTCGTCCACCGTGGAGATTCCTCCCCACTCCACTTATGCATCTGCTCAAGGGGAAGCCCAGACGGGGACAACTCCCCCGACTATTCAAGGATGCCCCTTCACCCTGAGGTTGGAGAAAGCGGATATGCTGGGCGAAGCGAAGCACGAGGGCAGTCGCCCCCCTATATACGAGGTTTGGGTCCTATCCCTGAGGATCGGGAATTTTCTGGTCCTTACACTGAAAGAGACTCCGAATCTTCAGATGATGAAGTGGCCCCGAGAAGGAGGCGTCCTGGCAAAGAGCCAATGGCTGATGGAAGGCAACGCCCTCAAAGCACCCCAGGGGCGAATCCCCAAGAAGTGTAGGAAAGGATCAGGGCTCATGAGGCCGAGATCCAAAGGCTGAGGCGTGATTTGGAGGCTCACCAGGCCGCCAGACCCCAGATACCTCTTAGGGGGAGAAATCCTCCTCCTGTCATAGACCTGGATGGTCCGGTGCGAAGAAGGGCTGTTGTCCCAAGAACTGATCCAAGCAATCTACTTCCCCTTGGAGATCCTGATGATCCAACTCCGCCCTTCACAGAAGAGATAATGAATGCCCATATCTCAAGGAAATTCAAGATGCCCACTATCAAAGCCTATGATGGCACGGGAGACCCCGCAAATCATGTTAGGACATTCTCTAATGCACTGCTGCTGCAACCCGTGAATGATGCTATAAAATGTCGGGCCTTCCCTCAAACCCTGTCGGGTATGGCTCAAAGATGGTACAGTCGCTTGCCCCCAAACTCTATTGGATCGTTCAGGGAGTTAAGTCAGGCTTTTATTAAGCAGTTCATCAGTGGGAGAGTCCATGAGAAAAGTTCAGCATCTCTCATGAGTATTGTGCAAGGAGCAAAGGAAACTTTGAGAGACTACCTAAATCGTTTTACAAAGGAGGCTTTAAAAGTCCCAGACCTTGATGATAAGGTAGCCATGATAGCACTGCAACAAGGAACCAGGGATGAGTTTTTCAAGATGTCCTTGGCCAAACGTCCCCCTGAAAATATGTTGCAGCTCCAGGAGAGGGCAGGGAAGTATATCAAGGTTGAACAAAGCATGAGGAAGACCGCAGTAAGTAATGAGCCCACTGGAGGCAAGAAGCGAAAAACTGATCTGGAGTATATCGCTAAGGACAAGTATCCTAGAACCGAATAAAATCCTGATTCAGCCCCCAAGAAGGGAGGACCTGGGCAAAAGTTCACTGAATACGCTAAGCTGAACGCTCCTAGAAGTCAGATTTTGATGGAGATTGAGAAAGACAGAGATATTCGCTGGCCTAAGCCCTTGAAGGCTGATCCTGCCAAGCTAGATAAGAGCAAGTACTGCAGGTTTCACAAAGATGTTGGCCATGACACCGATGAGTGTAGGCAATTGAAGGATGAAATTGAGTTCCTCATTCGAAAAGGAAGATTGAACAAATACACTGGAGAAGGAGGGGACAGGAATAATAGTGGAAGGAAGAACTTTGAAGATCGTAGGAGGGACCAAGACAATCAGGGGCGAAATCCCCAGCCTAGAGGACCAGTTATAAACGCCATTTATGGAGGGCCGAGACCTCGAGGGCATGTGATAAACACGATCTTTGGAGGACCAACTGCTGCTGGATTGTCCAAAAATTCCAGAAAGGCATATACTAGAGAGGTTATGCATATTGTAGGAGAAGCCCCAAAAAGGGCCAGGACAGAAGTAACATTGGCTTTTGATGATTCTGACCTAGAGGGAGTCAAGTTTCCTCATGACGACCCACTGGTCATAACACCGATAATAGGAAACAGCCCGGTCAAGAGGGTCCTTGTTGATAATGGTGCTTCTGTGGATATCTTGCTCCATGACGCTTTTCTAAGGATGGGGTATAACGATTCCCAGTTAACACCAACCGACATGCCGATATATGGATTTGCTGGAGTAGAGTGTCCTGTAGAAGGGATAATCAAATTACCAACCACCATAGGTACGGAGCCAAGGCAAGCAACGCAAATGCTGGATTTCGTGGTGGTAAAGGCTAGTTCAACTTATAATGCTATCATGGGGAGAACAGGGATACATGCCTTCAAGGCAGTCCCCTCTTCCTACCATTCAGTCATGAAGTTTCCCACCCAAAATGGGATTGGAGAAGAGAGAGGAGATCAAAAAATGGCTAGAAGCTGTTATGTGGCCTCTTTGAGGGCGGACGGAGTCGGGGGACAAGTTCTTCCTATTGAAGATATGGATGTTCGAGAAAACGACGAGAAGAGAGGAAAGCCAGGTGAAGACCTGGTTTCGGTCCCTTTAGACCCCAAGGATCCTGAGAGGAAGACTTTCATTGGAGCCACATTAGAGGAGCCCCTTAGAGGGAAGTTGATGAAATTTTTGCAAGAAAATAGTGATGTGTTTGCATGGTCAGCAGCTGATATGCCAGGCATAGACCCGGAGTTAATTACTCACAAGCTAAACGTAGATCCAAGCCGGAAGACAGTGAAACAAAAGAAAAGAAATTTTGCCCCGAAAAGACAAGAGGCTATAAAACAGGAAGTAGAAAAGCTCTTAGAAGCTGGTTTCGTTGAGGAGATCCAATTTCCGGAGTGGCTAGCTAACCCTGTAATGGTGAAGAAGGCTAATGGAAAGTGGAGGATGTGTATAGACTTCACTGATCTGAATGATGCATGCCCCAAAGATTGTTTTCCGTTACCGAGAATTGATACTTTGATTGATGCCACTGCTGGACATGAGATGCTGAGTTTCATGGATGGATTTAGCGGATACAACCAGATCAAAATGCATAAGGATGACATTCCAAAGGTATCATTTATCACTGACTTTGGTGTTTATTGTTATCTTGTTATGGCATTTGGTCTCAAGAATGCAGGAGCCACCTATCAAAGGTTGGTAAACAAAATTTTTAAGGATCTTATTGGTAAGACTATGGAAGTCTATGTTGATGACATGTTAGTCAAAAGTCTAGTAAAGACCGATCACATAACCCATTTGAGGGAAGCTTTTGAGGTCCTGAGGTACCACAAGATGATGTTGAATCCTACGAAGTGTGCTTTCGGAGTAGGATCTGGAAAATTCTTGGGATTGATGGTCTCAAAGAGGGGAATTGAGGCTAACCCCGATAAAATAAAGGCAATCCTGGACATGGAACCTCCAAAAACTATCAAGGATGTTCAGAAGCTCACGAGAAGGGTTGTTGCGCTAGGACGATTCATCTCCAAGTCAGGAGACAAGTGCTTGTCATTTTTCAAGTCACTAAAGAACATCAAAGACTTTGTATGGAGTGAGGAAAATCAGAAGGCATTTGAAGAGTTAAAGAAGTATATGGGCCAGGCCCCGTTGTTGGCCAAGCCAGTTCTGAATGAAGTTTTATTTCTGTACTTGGCTGTTTCAGAGAGAGCCTTGAGCTCGGTGTTGGTTAAGGAGGAACTGAAAGTCCAGAAACCCGTATACTATGTCAGCAAAATTTTGCATGGAGCTGAGTTAAATTATTCAACTATTGAGAAATTCGCTCTAGCCTTGGTAATGGCTTCGAGAAAGCTGCGTCCTTATTTTCAGGCTCACCAGATTGAGGTGCTAACGAATCAGCCCCTGAGAAACATCATTCACAGTCCCAAGGCAAGTGGGAGATTGATTAAGTGGGCAATAGAGCTGGGAGAGTTCGATCTCAAGTATAAGCCACGTACGGCGATAAAAGCCCAGACACTAGCTGACTTCGTGGTGGAATGTACCATACCCAACCAAGAAGTCGGGGGGCAGGAAGATACCATACCTCAAGACAAGGGAGTTGATAATGAAAGCAAAGAGAAGGATGATAAAGAGTATTGGGTTCTCTATTTTGATGGAGCATCAAAAACAAACTCCATTGGAGCAGGATTGGTTTTGCAAAGCCCTGATGGGTTCTTAATTGAGTATGCTATGAAGCTAGACTTCCCAACCACAAATAATGAGGCAGAATATGAAGCCCTGATAGCTGGCCTTGGTCTAGCTGGGACACTTAGAGTCAAAAATTTAAAGGTCCGTGGAGATTCAAAGCTGATCATATCCCAGGTAAAGGGAGAATTTGAGGCAAGGGATGATACGATGGCTAAGTATGTCCGCCTAGTAAGAGTTGTGATGACCCAATTTAATGAATGTCATACACATTCCAAGGGAAGAAAATGTTAAGGCAGATGCGCTATCAAAGTTTGCTTCATCTAAGATAGAAGAAAGTTCAGGAAGTGTATACTTCCGTGTTTTAAAGACGCGAAGCATAGATGTTAAGCTTGTGGCTCCCATAGGCCTGGGGACGTCATGGATCGATCCCATTAAGGCTCACATTCAAACCGGATGGTTGCCAAGCGATGCAGCTGAAGCACGAAAGTTAACTGTTCGAGCACTAAGGTACTCTTTGATAGATGGGATTCTGTATAAAAGATCTTTCGTGGTTCCTTACTTAAGGTGTCTCAGGCCCGATGAGGCACGCTTGGCTCTTGAGGAAGTGCATGAAGGTATTTGTGGACAACACTTGGGGGGCAGGGCCTTAGCTCATAAGATAACCCGTTTAGGCTTCTATTGGCCAGAAATGATGGTTGATGCCAAAGAATATGTGAAGAAGTGTGATCGCTGTCAGAAGCATGCACCAGTTGTTAGACAACCCCCCGAGATGCTGACCTCTATCAACTCGCCTATTCCCTTTGCAATGTGGGGGATGGATATTCTAGGGCCTTTTCCTATGGCCACGACACAAAGGAAGTTTCTGATTGTAGCCATTGATTATTTCACCAAGTGGATCGAAGCCAAACCTTTGGCCAAAATCACAACTAAGCAAGTTGCACAATTCCTGTGGGAAAATATCATGTGCCGATATGGAATTCCCCGTATCCTCGTCACTGACAATGGAACACAATTCAAGAAGTATTGCGAAGAAAATGAAATTGAGTTGCGGTTCACCTCTGTGGCTCACCCGCAAGCCAATGGGCAAGCGGAGGTAGCAAATCGGATAATCCTGGATGGACTAAAGAAGAGGATCGAAAAGTCGAGAAATAATTGGATGGATGAGATACTTCCCATATTATGGGCCTATAGGACTACTTGTAGAGTCACGACAGATGCAACTCCTTTCATGTTGGCATATGGGGCGGAAGCAGTACTTCCCGTGGAGATATCACATTCCTCTCCAAGGATTCAGGCTTTCGATGAGAAAGAAAATAAGGAAGGGCAGAGATTAGCCCTGGATTTAATTGATGAAGTGCGAGATAAAGCACATGCAAAGATAGTAGAATATCAGAAAAAAGCTTCATTCTACTACAACCTAAGGGTTAAAGAAAGGTTTTTTAAACAAGGCGATCTAGTCTTGAGGAAGATAGAAGCATCTGGTGTAGGACAAAAAGGGAAGCTTGCCCCAAATTGGGAAGAGCCGTACAGAGTCAAGAGTGTTCAAGGTAGAGGAACCTACAAGCTCGAGACTATGGATGGTTTTGAAGTCCCGAGGACCTGGCACGCACAAAACCTGAAGGTTTACTACGTGTAAGATAGGCGAAGTACGATTCTCACTTGTCATTGTGACAAGTAGGTTTAAAAGCACCTGGAAGCTTTGCTTGCGTAGGATTTTATATTCCAGTAGAATTTACATTGTCTAGTTATTATTGATTAGGGTCGAACCCATGCTATGTAAGGTTTTGAAAAACCAGACTTCATATTAAAGAGTTTGAAATTATTTCAATCCAAGGATGTTTAAGGCTCAAATGCATATTAAACAGAAAGAGGCAAGAAAAACAACATATAAAATATAAGCCCCGAAGGGTAATAAGTTTTGAATACAATTAAGTCAATACAATAAAACAAGCCATGCAGGGCTGAAAATGCTCTAAGAAGCTGAGGTGCCCTCGGCGTCCATATCATCATCCTCTCCGCTCTCGCTAGATGTCTCCGTCGTCTCGGAGGAGGAGGAAGAGCTGTCGTCCTCAGCAGGTCTGGAAGAAGACTCGGGAGGAGGAAGGAGTGGATCCTGAGGAACATGATCCGAGACAACTACTCGGGTACGAAACCTCTGTAGCAAAGCCTCGTCATCAGGGCAGATATAGTCCGCCGGGTTAATGTCAGGACAAGCCTCGTTCACGGTCCCAAGGGCCGTGTCCCAACCAGTCCTAAAAAACCCGGGAAAGACTGAATCGTCCCTAATCCTCATGGATTGGGTAAACTCCTCCGAGTCCAGATAGTTGTCTATTGATTTATCCTTCTCCGCCCGAAGTACCACCAGCTCGGCGTTGGACTCTCCGAGTTCTTCCTCCTTGCGCTTGAGCTTCTTTTCCAGGGCAACATACTTCTTCTGTTGCCTCCTAAGGGCATTGTCGGCCTTATCAGAAGCTCGCTTCCATGATTCGGCTTGCCTCACCGCGCCTTGAAAATAGGCGTTAGACTGAAACAAAGCAATCAACAAAGTATAAGGCGAGAAAACGCTACAAGAATGAAAGATAAGTTCAAAAGAGAAAAGGCATACCGAAGCCAGAGATTGGGCTCCCATGAGCTTAATCCTCTCAAGGTCAGGGGTAGCCACCACGTCAGTGAAGTCCTTTGGAGTCACGCTATAGTAGGACCAATCCCAAGCGTGTTTCGTTGAACCAACCACGGTGTCCCCTCGGCGGAATCCCCAGAGAGGCTGAAAGGCGCCTGTGGCAGCAGCAGTAGGGGCAGCGGCAGTAATAGGAGCACTATGGCCCCCAGCTCCTTCAGTTGAAGCCTCCCCTATAGGCTCTTTCTGCTTCTTCAAAAAGCTAGGCTCCGTGGCCTTTCCCCGGGTGTCTAGGCCTGCGAGCCGAGCTTTTTTCATCCTAGCTGTCTCCTCAACCAAAGGAACATTGTCCTCGTTAATCTCCTTAGCAGCTGAAACAAAGCAAAGGACAAAATAAGTGATGTTAATAATGCATGAAATGAAGTGAAATGGAGAAGGGAAGAAAAATACCCTGTTGAGAAACAGAGGATAGTCCCACATGAATCAGGGAAAACTCCTCTAGGAGAGTCCAGCTGGTGGTCGTGCCATCATCCTGAGTAAGCCCATTATAAATAATAGTTTCTTCGGGAGTTAAGTGAATGGATTTGAGGCTACCATCACTAACCTTCCCAAAGGAAGATCGAAAAAGTGTGCCCCAGTCACCATTCTCCCAACGTAACCCGACGAAACTATTCCTCCAATTTTGATTATTATCAGGAATAGAGGCGCTGTTAAAGATATGTTTGCTTTTGGGCCTTTGCTTGACATAGACCCAGCCGCAGATACTAGAAGAACTATTGTAACACTGAAAGACTTTCCTAAAAACAGCTACAGAAAGAGGAAAGCCCTCCCTAAGACAGCAGACCATAAAACATAGAATGTTCCTCCAGGCGTTTGGAGGAAGCTGACACGGGTTGATTTGTAAATCAGCCAAAAGATGAGGAATAAAGGGGTGAAAAGGAAACCTAAGCCCAGCATTAAGGGCATCCGTGTAAATGAAGAGAGTATCGGGTCTCCAGTGGCAAGTACGATCACCACCAGAGACTGGAACTAATCTAAGAGGAGGAAGGACGTTATAACGAGCATTTAGTTTATTGAGATCTATGTTGTGCCAAGTATTACAATGATTAAAAGAGTCGAGATGAGCAGTGGAGGGATATTCATCCCCCCTAGTGTTAATCATATCAATTAAAGACATATATGAAGAGCGGATCTCGATATCCTTACCTCGTTTTGAAGCCGAGGCTATCTTGGCCGCCCTCTCGGAACTCTTGTCAGCCATTTAGTAGAGATTGGAAAAGAAGGCTGGGAGCTAAGGGAGGAGAAAGATTGGAGAATTTGAGAAGTGTATGAAATGAGGAGTGAAGAGTGTGAGTGATACACTCCCCCCCCCACCTTTATATAGGAGGAAAAGAGGGGAAAATGGGCCTAGGAAAGCCCATTTGGGCCCAGGTTCAGGAACCTTGTAGAATGTCCTATAGAATATTGAAAGAATTTAGAAGATTTTCTAGAAAAATCCAGAGAATTCTAGTTAAAATCAAAAGAAAAACTTGAGTTTTTTCAAGATTCTGGAAGAATCCAGAAAGATATTAGAAGAGTTTGGAATTTGGGCTCAGAAATAAGGCCCAATTCTAGAAAAACCTTGAAAAAATCAAGCCCAGTTAAGGGCCCAAAGTGTTTAAAAAGCCCAGGTAAAAAGGCCTTTCTATTAGGCCCAGTTAAAAACAAAAGTTAGCCCAATAAGGGAGGGGCCCAATCAACTAAAAACCCATTGAAGGGTTGGTCCCAGAAAATTCAGCCCAAATTAAGGGCCCAGGTCAAATGGGTCAAGGTCAAAACAAATATATTATGAACTCTTGACCCCATTCGAGGAGGACTTGCACCAAGATCCTAGCTGAATGCATTGAGGTCAAATTTCCTTCGACCAAGGCTGAAAAAAGGGGCTAATTCGGTCAAGAAAAGAATTCTGACCAAAATTCTTGGTCGAAAATACCGGAATAGTTTTTAACCCTGCTTCTTGACCCAGCTCAACCAGAAATCATAAGAATTCCTGATCGAAATGCTTAAGGTCGAATAGAATTCGATCAAGGCTCAAAACCAGACTTAATTCGATCAGGATTTAGACCCATTCGACCAAGAAATACGAAGGAATCCTGGCCGAACCAATCCTGCTCGAAATAGCTTCGACCAAGGCAAGAAAGATGGTTAATTCGGTCAGAAACACAGGAATCCTGACCGAAAGGGACAAAAATTCCTAGTCGACAAAAAAAAAGGAAAAAAGGAAAAAAGGGGGTGAAAATCCTGGCCGAAATTCGACCAGGAATTGAGGTCGAAAGCATTCTGCTCGAAACCCTGTCGACCAGGGCAATCTGAAGGTTAATTCGACCAGGATCCTGGTCGAATGGATTCCTGGTCGAAATCTGTATAAAAAAAAAGAGAGAGAGAAAAAAAAGGAAGAAAAAAGGAAGAAAAAGGGAAGAAAAAAATCCTGGAAAAATCCAGAAAAATAAGGAAATTCCTTAAATATTTTCTGAAAAGTGTTAATATTTTCAGAAATAAGGAAAAATCCAGAAAATTAAAGGATAAATCCCAGAAATTAGGGGAAAAATCCAGAAAAATAAGGAAATTCCTTAAATATTTTCTGAAAAGTGTTAATATTTTCAGAAATAAGGAAAAATCCAGAAAATTAAAGGATAAATCCCAGAAATTAGGGAAAAAATCCAGAAAAATAAGGAAATTCCTTGAATATTTTCTGAAAAGTGTTAATATTTTCAGAAATAAGGAAAAATCCAGAAAATTAAAGGATAAATCCCAGAAATTAAGGGAAAAATCCAGAAAAATAAGGAAATTCCTTAAATATTTTCTGAAAAGTGTTAATATTTTCAGAAATAAGGAAAAATCCAGAAAATTAAAGGATAAATCCCAGAAATTAGGGAAAAAATCCAGAAAAATAAGGAAATTCCTTGAATATTTTCTGAAAAGTGTTAATATTTTCAGAAATAAGGATAAATCCCAGAAATTAAGGGAAAAATCCCAGAAAATTAGGGAAAATCCCAGAAAATTAGGAAAAAATCCTGGAAATTAAGATAATTTCTGAATAAAAGGAAGATTCATTGTAAATGTGTAGGTCGCTCCACACTTTACGCAAAAACGAAACCCTGTAAGGGAACGAATAGATTTAACTTCTGCGAAACCTAATCAATGTTTCCCAAAAGTTGGGGGGCAAATGATAGGGATAAATAAATCCTGATTTTATTATTAATGGGCTGCTAGGCCCAGTAAGAAGATGTATGATATTCAGACCAGAAATGTTAAGCCTGATGGACCAGATCAGGTCTGGTCGAATAAAAAAGGCCCAAAAGCCCTGATTATTAATTAATTTCGTAATTAATTAATAAGGGAAAAATCAGTTGTTGAGAAGAGTCCTGATAAGGATATAAATCCTTATAGATAAGCCTCAAGGGGACCTAAAAGGATAAGGAATCAGTTTCCTACTATCTAGGACTCCAAAGTCCATTCTAATTATGAGACTTGCCCACCAAGTCTCCTATACCAAGTCCAATTCAAGGACCACCAACATCTATATAAGGGGTCTCACCCCACAAATCAGAACTACGTTTTTTGGCTTGATTCTCTAATATACAGAGATACGTAGGCATCTCGTAAAGGCAGATTTGAGCCACGAAACACGAGAGCAGCCATTAAAGGCCTTGAGCTCCCGAATCTTAGTAATAAATACAGCAAATAATAACCTTAGTTTTTTATCCATAACACATGGCATTTTAAAACTGTAACAAATAGCATGTATATCACGTATCACGTAATCATGGTATTCGTATAGCACGTACTCACATATTTCATATAATACATAAGTCGAATCATTAAAAGATACGTCTCAGTGCATTCAGAATGAAAATTAGGTCAATATTAGCATTTACCGATTAAATACCGACTTAAACTGATACACAAATCAAATGACATTGCAATATAAAAGAAATTAGGTCTCAAAAGTATTTTTATTGGAAGCGCAATATTTTTCTGAGTCTGTACGCGTTCGTTTCGTATTAAACGGACGAACGGTTTAATTATTATGAATAAAATAAGAAATAAATAGATTTAAATCAATTAATAATAATATTAATTGATTTTTAAATACCAAAATATAATTTTTAAAACCTTAAAATATTTTTTAGAAATTATTCGAATTAATTATAAATAATTTACATTTATTTAACTATTTATAAATAAAATTAATTGATTAATTGATTTTTAATCAATTAATTAAATTCATAAATAATTAACTAAAATGAATTATAAATAATTAAATCAAATTATATTTTTGAAAATAATTAAAGAAAATAATTTTTAGAATTTAAAATAATCAAATACATAATTTTTAGAATTTAAAATAATTATTAAATGATTTCTGAAATTAAAGAAAATAACTTTTCAGAAAATAGCAAATAAATTTTGAAAATAAATAAAACAGAAAAATCCCATAAACAGGTTTTTGGATTTGGTCTCCTCCTTCGCAGGATCTACAGGCGGGGTCAGCTGGCAGAGAAACGAAGAACACGGCCGGAATTGAAGAACATGCCGCCGGATTCTGGAAATTCCAGAAAACGGCCGACGACCTTCAACTTTCCGGCCAAGTCCCAATCTCGGCCAAAATCACATAGTTCAATCCGTTTTTCAAGCCAAATCGATCCAAAACATCTTCTCTGACCCATACTAACATCAGTTCGTCCAAAATCATCCGGAAAAATCATTTTCCGTTCAAAATCCGAGCAAAACTCGAAATAATCCGGCGAAAACTCGAACTCACCAAATACTCACTCAAAAATCAAGTTTTACATACCAAAATAAAGCTCACGATGTCTACAATCCGATACAACAATCAAAACAACCAGAATCAACACATATTAACCGGAAAATCAAATTAAAAATTCGGTGAAACCAAAAAATCGGTTATAACATTCTGGGACTAGAACAATTCAACCAAATACTCAAATCGATTCTAAAGATCATTCTAAAACTACTGGTAACATCCAAATCAACCAAAAATCATCACAAATAAAAAAATGATTTCAAGAACAAAAATATAAAAAAATCGATTTTAATCATCAGCTCACCTCAGTTTGTGATTTTGGTACCAAAAGATCCGTCTCTTCGAGAGGATTGGAGTGATTACAAGAGCGTTAACAGAGGTTCAGTAAATCTCTCAAAATCAAGGGATTTGTGTCAAGAACAAGATTATACCCCCAAACTTTGTTCTTGCCTAATTCTATTTTCTGAATTTTTAATAAAATAAAATGAATAATTTAATTATGTTCAGCTATTTATATTAATTCTGAAATTATATCCCCAAAATAAATTAAGGGTGTTTTTATCCCTAAATTACAATAATTAAGCCCCAAAATAATAATTACGGGGAATAATTTTAAAAATGATAAAATACAATATTAATGTCAAAATTCCCTGAAAATTGCAAATAATAAAAAAAAATACAAAAATAAAGGGTATTTGAAACTCAAATAATTTTATAAAAATGAAAACACAGATTTTGTGGGGTTTGACGTCCCGGTGGGGTCCCGGTCCGTTGATTTTTTTTGAAAAACGGAAACGATCCCTAAGTTACCAGAAAATCCCGAAAACACGTAAAATACATTCAAACGTGCATAAAATCAAATAAAACAGGTATCTTTATAAAGACGCTGATAAATACGCGTCCCGATTGCAGATATGTTCATATAATTGTAGTTTAAGCATATATTAATCAACCGAAAAATTTTCTGGCCCGCACAGAAACACACATAACAGTTATAACATCTCATATCATAGTAACAATTACTTTAAATTTATAAAACACATAATATGTATTTATTTAACACATAATATTCACATGATTTTCCCGGTTATTACATCCTCCCCCCCTTAACAGGATTCTGTCCTCAGAATCAGCCTAGGAAAATAAATGAGGATACTTGGATCGCATTTCGCTTTCCAACTCCCAGGTCGACTCTTCAACCTTGGGATTCCTCCACAAGACTCGCACTAAAGATACAGACTTATTCCTAAGCACTCTTTCTTTCTTATCTAGAATTTGCACTGGTTGCTCTATAAAAGACAAATCTGGCTGGATCTCTATTGGCTCGTATTCTATCACATGATTCGAATCAGGTAAATAACGCTTCAACATTGACATGTGGAACACGTTGTGAATATGCTGCATGTGAGGTGGTAACGCTAATTCGTAAGCAACCTTTCCCACACGTTTCAAAATCTCAAAAGGGCCAACATAACGCGGACTCAGCTTTCCTTTCTTTCCAAATCTTGATAAACCTTTCCAAGGAGAAACTTTTAATAACACTGCCTCTCCAACTTCAAATTCCATATCTTTTCTGGTAGGATCAACATATTTGCGTTGACGATCTTGAGCTGCTGTTAATCTTTTCCGAATGAGTTCTATTTTCTCCTTCGTCTGTTGGATCAATTCTGGACCCAAAATCTTTCTTTCACCAACTTCTTCCCAACATATTGGAGATCTGCATCTTCTACCGTACAAAGCTTCGTAAGGCGGCATTCCAATACTGGCATGATAACTGTTATTGTAGGAGAATTCAACTAATGGCAAATGCTCGTCCCAACTCTCTTCAAAATCTAGTGTACATACCCTTAGCATATCTTCAATAGTCTGAATCGTTCTTTCACTTTGACCGTCTGTCTGCGGATGATACGCGGTACTCATGTTCAGCTTCGTTCCGAGACAATCTTGAAAACTTCTCCAAAATCTTGAGTTAAATCGAGGATCTCTGTCTGAAACTATGGATACTGGAACTCCGTGTCTTGTCACACTTTCTTTAAGATATAACCGTACCAATTTATCCATTGAGAATCTCTCGTTGATAGGAAGAAAATGCGCTGACTTCGTCAATCTGTCGATAATAACCCAAATAGCATCATGATTCGCCCTGGTCCTCGGTAATCCAACTACGAAATCCATCGCTATATGCTCCCATTTCCATTCTGGAATGTCCAATGGTTGTATCAGTCCACTGGGCCTTTGATGTTCCGCTTTGACTCGCTGGCAAGTGTAACACTTACTTACCCATTCTGCAATTTCTTTCTTCATGCTTGGCCACCAAAAGTTTTCTCTTAAGTCTCTATACATCTTCGTACTCCCGGGATGAATTGAGTATCTGGAGTTGTGAGCATCTCGAAGAATTTCATCTTTCAGCTCGGCTATGTTGGGTATCCATATTCTGGAAGAAAATCTTAATATCCCTTTATCATCCTTTTGACTCCCTATTTCTTCTCCTGTCAAACTGTCTCGTTCGTGGCTCATCACTTCTTCCTGACATCTTCTTATTTTCTCTAATAATTCTTGTTGAAAAGATATTACACACAATACCTCTGTAGACATACTTGGAATACTGACCTCTATTTCTAGCTTCTCAAATTCCCCGATCAATTCCTCTGATGAAATTATCATGTTTAACCTTTCTTTTCTGCTCAGAGCGTCGGCCACCACATTTGCTTTGCCTGGATGATAGTTAATAGTACAGTCGTAATCCTTGATTAGTTCTAGCCATCTCCTCTGCCTCATGTTCAATTCCTTCTGGGTAAAGATATACTTCAAACTCTTGTGGTCCGTGTAGATCTCGCACTTTTCCCCATAAAGATAATGCCTCCAAATCTTTAATGCAAATACTATAGCTGCCAATTCCAGATCATGCGTTGGATACTTCTCTTCATATGGTTTCAACTGTCTTGAAGCGTAGGCTATCACCTTGTCATGCTGCATCAAAACACATCCCAATCCTTTGTACGACGCATCACTGTAAATCACAAAATCTCCTTGTTCATCTGGCAAGACTAGTACTGGAGAAGATACTAATCTATTCTTTAATTCCTGGAAACTTTCTTCGCATTTCTCATCCCATTTAAATTTCTGATTCTTCCTGGTGAGCTTTATCAATGGCGTAGCTATCTTTGCAAAATCTTGCACGAATCTTCTATAGTAACCTGCCAATCCCATGAAACTTCTTATTTCCGTTGGTGTTTTTGGCCTCTCCCAGTTGATTATGGCTTCAATCTTTGCTGGATCCACTTCCACTCCTTTATTGCTAATCACGTGCCCAAGAAATCGTACTTCTTTTAACCAAAATTCACACTTGGAAAACTTTGCGTATAACTTCTCCTGTCGCAGTATCTCCAGAACTATCCTCAAATGTTCTACATGCTCCTCTTCTGTTTTGGAATAGATCAAGATGTCATCTATAAACACGATCACGAATTTATCCAAATACTTTTTAAATACTCAATTCATCAGATCCATGAAAGCTGCTGGTGCGTTGGTTAATCCAAATGCCATCACTAGAAACTCATAATGCCCATATCTGGTTCTAAATGTGGTCTTCGGAATGTCTTCAGGCTTGATCTTTAGTTGATGATATCCGGATCTTAAATCAATCTTAGAAAACCATACAGCGCCTCTCAATTGGTCAAACAAATCATCGATCCTTGGTAACGGATACTTGTTCTTAATGGTTAGCTTATTCAGTTCTCGATAGTCGATACACAGTCGCATACTCCCGTCCTTCTTCTTGACAAACAGTACTGGTGCGCCCCATGGGGACACACTGGGTCTTATAACTCCTTTCTCCAAAAGATCTTGCAACTGAGATGCCAATTCTTTCATTTCCACTGGTGCCATCCGGTACGGGGCTTTAGAAACTGGTTCTGTTCCGGGTGCTAGATCAATTGCAAACTCAATTTCTCTGTCGGGAGGTAATCCTGGTAGATCGTCTGGAAAGACATCTGAAAATTCGTTGACAATTGGAATCGCTTCTAGTGTTGGAACTTCTTTACTGGTGTCTATCACATGGGCCAAATATGCTTCGCAATTCTGACGCAATAACTTCTTCACTTGAGCGATCGTTAAGAACTTCTTCTCTTGCTTATTTCCTCGGAATATCACCTTTTTCTTATTATCCAAGGTCTGAAGTCTCACTTTCCTATTCTTATAATCAATCTGGGCGTTATTTTCTGACAACCAATCCATTCCTAAAATAACATCAAATTCTCCCAACTTAAAAGGTATCAAGTTGGCATAGAAATGATGTCCTCCTACCTCAACATCACACCTCGGGCACACTCGGTCGACGGAAACTTGATCCTTATTAGCTAACTCTATTATTAATGCTTGTTCTAACAGCTTAACTTCGCAATGCAGTTTATCGACAAAATTTTGAGAAATAAATGACCTCGTAGCTCCAGAATCAAATAAAACTTTAGCATCTACGGAGTTGACTGGAAGCGTACCTGCAACCACGTCTGAACTCTGAACAGCATCCTTCATAGTCATGTTAAATGTCCTGGCTTTTGGTTGGTCCTTTGCTGGTGGTCCTTCAATTCTTGGCAGATTCTGAGATGGAGCACCTGTAAGCCTTGGGGTGTTGCTCGTCGTACCCTGAGTTGGGCAATTCCTGGAAATATGCCCTGGCTTTCCACACTTATAACATCCAGTTCCCACATTCTGACCTTGAGTCGGATTCTGACACACATTAGCAAAGTGTCCCTTCCTGCCGCACTTGAAACACGTCACATTAGCATTACAATTCCCAAAGTGCTTCCTACCACAAAACTGACAATCTGGTATTGGTGGACGATTGGGCCTCTGCTGATTTGAATTCTGAAAACGGTTGCCTTGTCCTCCATTTCCTGATTGTGGTCTTCTGAATCCCATATTCCTATTACCCTGAAACTCTGGCCTTCTGTTGAAACGGCCCTGAAAATTACTTGACTGCTGACCTCCCTCTGAGGTTTCCATTTTCCTTTTCTTCCCATCCTTTCCTTTCTGTGACATATCACTCCTACTCTCAATCACCATTGCCTTCTGAACCACTGCCACATATGAAGTCAACTCAAACATGGCCACTCTGTTCTGAATCCAAAACTTCAATCCCTGTTCAAACCTTCTGGCTTTCTTTTCATCCGTATCAACCTGGTCTGGCACGAACCTTGCTAACTCAGTAAACTTAGCCTCGTATTCCGCCACGGTAAGATCACCCTGGGTCAGGTTCAAGAACTTAATCTCCATTTGATTCTTCATATACCTCAGGAAATACTTCTCCAGGAACAACTCTGTGAATCTCTCCCAAGTTATAAACTCACCTCCTTCCAATGCTCGCGCGGATTCCCACCAATAGTTCGCCTCGCCCTTCAAAAAGTAGCTTGCAAACTTGGTCTTCTGCTCAGTTCCTGCTCTGACTAATTCAAAAGCCTTTTCCATTTCCTTGAGCCATGCATTGGCTTCCACAGGATCAGCACTTCCCTTGAACTCAGGTGGCTTCACTGCTTGAAACTGCTTAAAAGTCACTGCTGGTGGTGCTGTTGCTTGCTGCTGTTGTTGCTGTTGTTGCTGTTGTTGCTGTTGTTGCTGTTGTTGCTGTTGTTGCTGCTGCGTAAGATGTAACATCTGCTGCTGCATCAGTCCCAACATCTGGATAATCGCTGGATCTGTACGACTCTCGGTATGATCCTCTCCTGAATTATTCCTTTTCTTTGGAGCCATTATTCTGGTAAGAAACAAGCAATATATATAATAATCTGTCAAGCATTGTGTCAAATATGTAGCAATTCCTTAGCATATTAAAGTTCGCAAACAATATCTCTTCCTTGAATATCATAAACTTGCTACCATATTAACACAAGCGACATGATTATCACATAATCCTGCTTATTATCTCGAGAATAATAACATAAAGAAAATTTACTCCGAATTATCCAAACCTTTTAAATCCTTGCTCGAAATCTTAACTAACCCAACAAAATAGAAGGGCAATGACACAAGGCCTAAAGCTAACCGCAAAACAGGAAACCTAAACAACTTAACTATAACCCAGCCCAATATCCTAAATTTAATCCTATAAAAGCTAAATATACGCGCCTATCTTATGTGATCTTCCTATGACTCATCTATGACAATCCTACGTCTGTTTCAGTGACCATAACCTGTAGCTCTGATACCAACCTGTGACGCCCTCCAAACCCGGGGTCTAGATTTGGGGGTCACTTGTCACTAAATTATAATAAAATAATCACAGCGGAATAATATAATAAATACGACCCCTTTACCTGCACTGGATCGATCACAGGTTATAGTATGGAACAGGCACTACTACAAATCAAGTGTTATTACAAACCATAAGTCTAATTAGTTTTACAGATTATTCAAATTTTATTACAAATCTCTAGACTATCCAAGCGTTCCAAAACAGTCTACCTGGAATACACACCACTATTTATAAGCACTCGACTTCTGACCAAACCTGGATCTCAAGCTTGCTCTGGCTTAGCTGAAAGATTAGATTGATAAACAAGTATGAGTGAAAGAAATGCTCAGCAAGCAATATAAAATGTACTTGAAATGATAAACCACATTCCAATAATAACTGAACAAAAGAATAAAAGCAGTAATATTTGATCATTAATAAAAGCTTCACAAATTATCAACAATAAACGATAACTTTTAGATTGGAATCTAACTCCGACGGACGTACTATCACATGCTGATCAGCCCGTGTGATAGCACAAGGTCATGATTCATAGAAACATGTCCCCAAAATGCGAGTACTCAATTAAAAAGGCAATATACCTGCCTGTGGTAAAAATGGTGTCATAATGTTTCATATAACACGTAGAAATAGCCCTTCGCTGGACCGTCCGTCCCGGTCACTTACGCATTCATCCAATCCATAAAACATTTTGATCAAAGGAGCCGAATCAAAGGACATCCTTAACCATATAACTCCCCATTTCTCATGGTCCAGAGTTATCTCAACCATCGATGGCGAAATAACTAGAACAATTAGTTATTCGCTAATCTCAATTCAATATTCCACTGTATAGAGTAATGTATAGCAAAATATAAAACGTTTAACTATTCTGAACTTAGAATAGTATGGAAATCGAAAGAATAAAGTTCAGAGTCAATATCAATTGAATGATAAATGAAGATATAGGTACTAGCATAATATGATTCGAATTAAACGTCACTTGAACAATAAGTGAAGTTAGGGGTACTTGCCTGGTATGCTCAATAACCTCTTACTTTAACTCTGCTTCTAACTGATGGCTACTATCTTCGTCTAACACTTGATTGCACTCCTTGCTACTTGATTCTATAAACAAAAGGACTATCTTAATTGACATAACTAAACTCAATCGACGTAACTATACGTCTTGACATCTACCCGATCGTTTATAACTAGCATGGCATTTTAAAACTGTAACAAATAGCATGTATATCACGTATCACGTAATCATGGTATTCGTATAGCACGTACTCACATATTTCATATAATACATAAGTCGAATCATTAAAAGATACGTCTCAGTGCATTCAGAATGAAAATTAGGTCAATATTAGCATTTACCGATTAAATACCGACTTAAACTGATACACAAATCAAATGACATTGCAATATAAAAGAAATTAGGTCTCAAAAGTATTTTTATTGGAAGCGCAATATTTTTCTGAGTCTGTACGCGTTCGTTTCGTATTAAACGGACGAACGGTTTAATTATTATGAATAAAATAAGAAATAAATAGATTTAAATCAATTAATAATAATATTAATTGATTTTTAAATACCAAAATATAATTTTTAAAACCTTAAAATAATTTTTAGAAATTATTCGAATTAATTATAAATAATTTACATTTATTTAACTATTTATAAATAAAATTAATTGATTAATTGATTTTTAATCAATTAATTAAATTCATAAATAATTAACTAAAATGAATTATAAATAATTAAATCAAATTATATTTTTGAAAATAATTAAAGAAAATAATTTTTAGAATTTAAAATAATCAAATACATAATTTTTAGAATTTAAAATAATTATTAAATGATTTCTGAAATTAAAGAAAATAACTTTTCAGAAAATAGCAAATAAATTTTGAAAATAAATAAAACAGAAAAATCCCATAAACAGGTTTTTGGATTTGGTCTCCTCCTTCGCAGGATCTACAGGCGGGGTCAGCTGGCAGAGAAACGAAGAACACGGCCGGAATTGAAGAACATGCCGCCGGATTCTGGAAATTCCAGAAAACGGCCGACGACCTTCAACTTTCCGGCCAAGTCCCAATCTCGGCCAAAATCACATAGTTCAATCCGTTTTTCAAGCCAAATCGATCCAAAACATCTTCTCTGACCCATACTAACATCAGTTCGTCCAAAATCATCCGGAAAAATCATTTTCCGTTCAAAATCCGAGCAAAACTCGAAATAATCCGGCGAAAACTCAAACTCACCAAATACTCACTCAAAAATCAAGTTTTACATACCAAAATAAAGCTCACGATGTCTACAATCCGATACAACAATCAAAACAACCAGAATCAACACATATTAACCGGAAAATCAAATTAAAAATTCGGTGAAACCAAAAACTCGGTTATAACATTCTGGGACTAGAACAATTCAACCAAATACTCAAATCGATTCTAAAGATCATTCTAAAACTACTGGTAACATCCAAATCAACCAAAAATCATCACAAATAAAAAAAACGATTTCAAGAACAAAAATATAAAAAAATCGATTTTAATCATCAGCTCACCTCAGTTTGTGATTTTGGTACCAAAAGATCCGTCTCTTCGAGAGGATTGGAGTGATTACAAGAGCGTTAACAGAGGTTCAGTAAATCTCTCAAAATCAAGGGATTTGTGTCAAGAACAAGATTATACCCCCAAACTTTGTTCTTGCCTAATTCTATTTTCTGAATTTTTAATAAAATAAAATGAATAATTTAATTATGTTCAGCTATTTATATTAATTCTGAAATTATATCCCCAAAATAAATTAAGGGTGTTTTTATCCCTAAATTACAATAATTAAGCCCCAAAATAATAATTACGGGGAATAATTTTAAAAATGATAAAATACAATATTAATGTCAAAATTCCCCGAAAATTGCAAATAATAAAAAAAATACAAAAATAAAGGGTATTTGAAACTCAAATAATTTTATAAAAATGAAAACACAGATTTTGTGGGGTTTGACGTCCCGGTGGGGTCCCGGTCCGTTGATTTTTTTTGAAAAACGGAAACGATCCCTAAATTACCAAAAAATCCCGAAAACACGTAAAATACATTCAAACGTGCATAAAATCAAATAAAACAGGTATCTTAATAAAGACGCTGATAAATACGCGTCCCGATTACAGATATGTTCATATAATTGTAGTTTAAGCATATATTAATCAACCGAAAAATTTTCTGGCCCGCACCGAAACACACATAACAGTTATAACATCTCATATCATAGTAACAATTACTTTAAATTTATAAAACACATAATATGTATTTATTTAACACATAATATTCACATGATTTTCCCGGTTATTACAATGGGTGTGCTGATGGATGTAAGCCTATCTTGGGGATGTCATACTATCGAAGCGTGCTTCTGGAATCTCTCACATTCCTTTACATAAGCCTTTGCATCGGCTAACATCATTGGCCAGTAGAACCCTAATAGAGTTATCTTGTGAGCGAGGGCCCTGCCCCCAAATGCTATCCACAAATCCCCTCATGAGCTTCCCAAAGTGCCTCCTCTGCTTCAAGAGGTCTCAAGCACTTCAAGTACGGAATAACAAAGGACCTTGTATACAGAAGGCTTTCAATCAACGAATACCTTAATGCTTTCACCGACAACTTACGTGCCTCCTAGGCATCATCGGGGAGCCATTCACTCTCAAGGTGAATTTTAATGGGATCTATCCAATAACTTGCCACGCTAATTGGTGCACCAAATTTATGACATGTATCTTCCCCAATCATAAACCCTTCGGGGCTTTGCAAGACTAGGCCCGCACCACTACATTTATTTTAGACGCTTTGTAGCGCCCCAAAATCCGGGGTCAAGAATCTCAGAGGCCATGCCATCTAACTATTACAACCACATAACTCACACCACAATATATAAATACTCACACTTCATGACCCCACACTTATCATACACACACACACTTACAGGTTATTTTCTTGTAAACGAACCATTCATAACTAGAGTGATTTCAACCATCAAGTGATAATTATTACAACCCAAAAGTGATTAAGTCTTACCGGGGAGTAACCTTTAAGTAAGGCTGGTCCGCCGGCCAAATATAAGTTTCTTGTTTATTACCTTACATAAGTCATACTTAATAATAAGCCGAACTAAAAACAACTGAAAACTAATCCAGCTTATTCGAACTACCTGTGGTACAGCATCAAACAATCTACGGAACAGCTAGCCATTTCCTACCCGTTTCCTGGCTGTGGTTCTCATGGAAGGCATCTTGATTCACTGTTGTGTTGTGTCAATTTAAGAAAACAAGTGTGAGCTATAATTCCCGGCATAATAATGTACAGTATGTGTAACACCCCCAAATCCGGGGTCGGGGATCCGGGTTGTCACGAGTTCCATTTCCCTTAATAACACCCAATCTTAGTAAACAATCAACTACTCTGTACTGTGACCCTACAATAACCACACACACCACAAGTTATAGTCTCAGAGATGAATATCCAAAAAAATAAAACGAGTCATTTTATTCCAAAATTATATGCCATTACACCTTAAAAGGGTTTCTGAATAAATTTACATTTCTTTGCCATTATTACAATTGATAAAGATACATAAGTCTGGTACATCAAAAGTTGAAAGCCTAGCCTATTGGTAGTTCCTACCTCAGCTACAACGACATCAACGCCTATAGGAAACTGCGGAACGTTTCCCATCCGCTCGCGAATTGAGAGCTTGGTCATGTTCATCTTGTCTATCTGATGTTGTGTGATGAAAGAAGAAAGCAAGGGTGAGCAACAAGCCCACCAAAATAATATGTATACTGATTAACAATATATGAGCATTCTCATAGTACTCATGAAAGTCTTGGTCAAAAGAAATGAACCAAGCTGATATCTTAACGCGACCAATTCACAAAATATTCAGTATATATATACATATATATATACTTTTCACAATCTTTGAAATCCTCTGACATGTATAATATACACAGAGTTCCAGTTTATAACTGTATAAAAATATCGTTGCAAGGTGATCTCATATATCTAACCTTGTCTCAACGTTTTTCTGAAACCTTTGTCATTCAATAGACAATCATTAACTAGATATAAGTTTAAAAGATGAAGTTACAAGATACTCCAATATACTTATATCTTTTCCGAATACTACTTGAACTACCACCGTTCAATGTATAAATAGTTCATCCCATAGATTAAGCTACCAGACAAAACTTGTATAGAATCAATCTTTAAAAAAATCATCAAAATAAAATGAAGTTAGGAGATACTTCATTTGATGCAAACATCATTTTGAAAACTCGACCCTGCCAACACTCAACAATCGCCCAACCGTAGCCTTTCTATCGAAGTGCTCTGGGTAGTGTTGCAGAAATATCCAATTGGATGATGAACTCATTACGGGAGTTTGCCGCGCCAGGAAGACCACTTACGATGATCAGTCGTAGTAGTGCAACCCCACCATTTTCTACATGTAGAGGAGAACCTGTCGGATTTACTTGTCAACCGAACACTGGACTCCTAAGGAATGGACCGTCTTAGCGGAACTTCCGGGCCATTTGGGCCAATATAATAAGGCTGGGCCGGCGCCACTCGACCACTTACGCCACTCCTAGTTCAGATGAAATCCATGACTCTGAAACGTAAAGCTCGTTCCCCCTTTCCCCAAGTAGAAACTTGTTGATACGGCTCCACCAAGAAGTCGTATCTATTTGGAAAGGAGAACTCACCGATATTTCCCAGGCGATGCCTGTTAATGGATTAACTTGTTCCAAGAATTTTACTTCCCCAGTGTTGCGTAAGTAATCAAAAATTCTTTTATCAAAATAGCAACCTTGTTGCGAATATACAATACACCACAGAGCCGGATCCCTCAGGTTTTGAGCGAGTATTTAAATCCCCTTCGAAAGGAGGATCTTAAATATAAAAATGAGTTTTGGAATCCGCTCTAACTTTTAAAATCATTTTGAAGACTCGCAAAACATTTTTAAGAATGTTTGGAGTGATGCTGATTTAATAAAATAAATCAGTCCCAATATATTAAGAAATATCTGATTATTATTATTTAAATAATATTCCCATAAAGAATAATCTTTATAAAAATAATTGAAGTAGAAGTTGTAAAACTTATACTTGAAATGAATATTAAATAACCGAAGATATACTTATACGAAAGTAATATCTTTATTTGAATAATCAAAAATGAGTTTGATCATCGACACATTATTCCTTAATAAAATAAAGAATAATAATTAGTAATTAATCGGAGTCATAAGTCATCGAATGAATATTCAAAATAATATTCATTAATAAAATAAACGGGGTCATAACCCTCAAATGAATATTCAAAATAATATTCATTAATAAAATAAACGGGGTCATAAGCCCTCGAATGAATATTCAAATAATATTCATTAATAAAATAAATGGAGTCATAAGCCCTCGAATGAATATTCAAATTAATATTCATTAATAAAATAAACAGAGTTATAAGCCCTCGAATGAATATTCAAAATAATATTCATTAATAAAATAAAGTTATCGAATAAACCTTATTCGATTCATAGTTTTGAAAACTATTCATATATATATATAAATATATATATATATATATTATACTCAGGAGCCTCGACTCCCGGTTTTAGAAAAATGTTCACCTTTGGGTCCCCTATACTAAGGGTATATGCAAATTACCGCTTATCTCTAGCATAGGTATTATCAACTGAATCAACAGATATATGTATCAAGAATACGAAACAGGCATGCATATATACCATATCACATGCTACAATATATCGCAAGAATTTGCTAATTACCATCATGCATCTATCACAAGATAATGCATATTCATATGTATACATCACAACAACGGTATAACGGGTAGAAAACTTGCCTGAGTGCTCCCGGATAGACTTAAGCTTAGAGTGGGTCCGATAACCTATGAACAACAATATAAATCGGAATTAAACCCCGATCGCTTAAGAAACTAGACTTTAACCATTTAGAGTCCTAACGTTCGCTTTCGCGCTTAACGATTCACTTATGTCGCTCGAGTACCCTCGGCTCCACCATTTTTAATAAATTAACCATTAAGGGTTTTAAGGCGATTCTTTCGCGAGTACCTTACCAACTGCCTAATCCACTTTACATAAATGTTTCATACCCCAATTAGTCATTTAAGGTCCTTAACCAAGGTTTCAAAGTAAGGCGAGGGGTAATGGTTCGGTCGCGAAATGCCGTTACTTAAAACGGTCGTTTCTCCTAAATCGTACATCGGATTCAAGCGTACCACATATCAAAACGAAGCTCGTAACATGAACTATCTAAACATGGCAATTTTCAAAACCTAACAGTGAGTTCAAGTGTTCTGATGTTAAGAACAAAACAGTCTACGGTAAATCGGGCATTACGACGGCTATGTTTACGCGATTACCAATTTTATTCTACTCCAAACCAACCCACAATCAACTCACAATCAACATCCCAACCAAACTCCATCCATAATTCACCATAACAGCCCCAACAACTCAAAATTATCAATTTATACTATTCTCAAACATGAATTTAAACTATACTTAAGTTCATTAATCAATTCTCCAAGAATTACAACTCCAAAACATTACAACACCAACTATCCTCTACATTCAAAACAAACAAGCCTCTCATGAACTATAATAACATAACTAAACCTAATACTCAAGTAAATTTAGGGTTTGGAGGGGTTATACCTTCCTTGGAGCGTGGAGAATCAAGTAATTAGCTTGGAATCACCCTTAAAAGTCCTTATCCAAGCTTAATCTAAACAAAAACTCAAGAACAAAAATTTTAGTTCTTGAAAAACACTATTCACCATCTTCTTCCATGATTTTTAGGAAGAGATTGTGAAGGAATTTGAAGCTTAGATTCATAGAATAACTATATCTAAGTACAAGGAACCTTTGATAATTACCTCACGATTTAACAATGCTTGGAGCATGAATTTGGATTTTCTTATTCTTGAAAATGAAGGAAAGCTGAGAGCTTGATGAAGAAATGAAATAATTTTGTGTTTTGGTGAAATGAATTGTTGGTTGGTTGATTTTGATTTGTTTCGTTTTGTTTTCTTACCTTTTACCATGATAACTTTGGTGTGGTTCTAAATCAACCAACAACACACTTGCTTTGGTCATGCTTATGTCACCATGTGATGTCACCCTCCCACTTTTGTCCTCTTCTCATTGGTTTGATGACATCATCCCCACTAATCTCTTTGATTTGCTTCTAATTACTTGGCTAATGACTGCTGATCTGTTATACGGTTCGCTTAACTTTCATTTTCGTTTATCGTTTAAGGGATCATACCCGGGATCTTATTACTTGGGTTCCCTTAACCTTTCTCAATACATTATATTCCTTTTATGATCCCCTCTTACAATCCTTGAATTTAAATCCTTTTTATCCTGTTACCTTATACTCAATTCTTTCGATATCTGGTGGATTTTTGGGAAAAATCAAAGTGTTCGGATTTGGATTCTGACGATCTTTAAAAGGATTCAAAATTCCAAAATTTGGGGTTATTACAGTCTCCCCTCCTTAAAAGGATTCTGTCCCGGAATCAGATAGAAAATGAATAGGGATACTCTCTTAACATTGCACTTTCTAACTCTCGAGTAAATTTTCCCACATTGTGGTTCTTCCATCAAACTCTGAATAGTTTGATAACCCTTCTCCTAAGCACTTGTTCCTTTTTCAATCTATAACCCTTCCTGGTTGCTCCATATAGGTTACGTCTGGTTGCATGTCTAGGCGCTCATATGCTCCTATTTATCTGGCATCCAAATTACACTTCCTTAACATTGATACGTGAAACACGTTATGACTTGCTACATGTTCGGGGGTAGGGCTAGCTCATATGCTAACTCCCCAATACGTCTTAATGTATCCAAGGGTCCAACAATTTGTGGACTTAACTTTCATTTCTTTCCGAACCTCATCAATCTTTTCCAAGGGAATACCTATAACAACACTAGGTCCCCTATTTCATACTCTTTGTCCTTTCGAGTCAAATCGGTATACTTTGTGTTCCCATCTTGGGCTACTACCAGCCGTCCTCTGATTAAATCTATTATATCCTTGGTCCTGTGGACCACTGCTGGTCCGAGCATCTTGCGCTCTACAACTTCATCCTAACATAAGGGGGATCAACATTGTCTTCCCTCAAGGATCTCATAAGGCGATATCTCAATACTGACATATGATCTATTGTCGTACGAAAACTCAATCCGTGTTAAGTGATCATTCCAAATTCTTTCAAGTCTATGGCACATACTCTCATTATAGCTTTTAGCATTAGAGCTTTTATTTCTCAATACCCATTCTTTTCCAGTTCGTAATCGCTACTACCTTTCGTTCCTAATATTATACTGGTTATACTTTTGCTCGTTCGCGTTCTATATTCTTTTAATAACCACGTCAACCTTAGTATCACGAATGTGTTTCCATTCCGAATACCACCATAACTTTACCACTCCTTTTTCAGCTGTTTCTATTTTCCAAAGTTTGATCAATCATATAGAAGTAAAAGAACTTATTGAGAGATCACTATGATCATGAACACTTGTTATATCGCATAGTTAGTACAGAAGGTGGCCAGCCTTTAGTACTTGACACGCAATTAAACAACATGTGGTATCCTACTAGGCTTCTATCACACAGATAGATAGTCATTCGACAATACCTCCCCTTCTGGAAGGGTTGTTCTTCTCAGCTTATATGAAATGAAAAGAAGAGAAAAGAATGAATTAAAGAGAATTGTGTATATGAAAAAAAATATACTGCCACAAAATATCTGGCTTGGAACCTACCTCAGAACTATAGAGGTTTGTTATAGGAGAACAAAACATATGTGTATATATATCAAGTATTATCGCATCGCATTTCACATGCTTAAATATTTTTTCTATACCGTTCATCATTCTATGGACCCATGCTCTTCCTCGAACTTATACACAATCACCTTTGAAACTCCCTCGACATCGAAAATCGAATCTGGGATCTCATTCTATACATCATCGTTACTAGAATTCTATGCTTGCACCGCAACCTTCCTCGTATAGTAATATGACTCTCTGTTGATAAGAAGGAATAAGTATTCAATAGGTAGATAATCTACTTAATTAATCTATCAATGATAACTTATACACCACCACGACCCGATTAGTGGTACTCAATCTCAACATCCATTCCAATACAACTCTCACGGTTGCAAGTAATCGGCTCATTACTCGTAGAATCATTCCTGCATTACTATGGTCCACCACTGACCCACTGTCGTAATTCACTTTCCATGAAATCTTAATATCTAACCATACGGAGTCCATACATGTCGTATAGAATTCTCCTAAGGAGGTAACATAATTACCTTTCATGATTCATGAAGAACACTCTAGATCCTGATGTACCTACATGTCATGAAGCAGATAAAATTGTAGAAGAGTTTCAGTCAAAGCAACGATAGCAGGTTAATACCATTCTTAATCATATACCTTCAATAGAAGACTTAACTCAAAGGTTCATTTAGTCCTTTTTGAAACATGGTCCTGGATTATTCTCAGGATAGTTCCTTCTAAGATAGATAGCCCGCTCATGGCGATTACACGAGTTAAACCTTTACCAACTACTATTACGGTTGGGTATTGCACAATCATCAGAATGAATGTCAATCTTCCAAACCATAATATAACCTTTAAGGCTTCAACCATCATCACTGTATTCCTCTAGCACGAGCGCCTATAATTGCTCTCTTACACTTAAAGTGTCGGCCACCTCTTTGGCCTTTCCTGATTTGGTAATAATAACATGGATGTTCTGGAAGATATTGGTCGTGTTCAACGTGAACTTCTTCTTAATAATTCCTTATTTACTTTTGTTGTTTATCTCAACAGTCACCTCAATGTTGGGATATCTTTCATACCTGGCATCTCCCTTTCTGGGTATCAAACCACCGGTCTTACACTTCACATTCTTGAAGGTCACTTCCTTCATCCAATCTTCCTAATTTCTTTCTTCCTTGTCTCCTCAGTCTATCCGCGTCTCATTATTTATCCTTCGAACTATCTAAAGGTTTCCTCGAATCCTCCCAACTTACAAGGGATAAAATATATGTATCTTTTATGCCTTCAACCATCAATTTAACTCATGGTGAATCACCCTCATCCTGACGATTACATACTTTTCTATTTCTATTGCTACGAGTCTTTAGGGTTTTCCTCATACCCAACTTCCTTATCATTCCTCAAACTCTATTGCCTTTATATTCCTTTCCACTTTAGTTTCTTTTTATTTTCCTTTCTCTTATCATTATTTCATGAACCAACCCAACATAAGCATTGATTTCAAACATCTTGTCATTCTGGATTCGTGTCCTCAGAACGAATCTTGACATCTTTTACCACTTAGATTCATAATTCATCATACTCTTCTGCCTTTGCTCTGGCTCTAAAGCTTTTACACTATCTACATAACCTTGGGAAGTACTTTCCTGAAAACAATTGACTGAACTTAAATTAGTTTATTTTAATCTCTTGCTCGGTGCCTTCCTTGGTCTTTCACCAGTGGGTGGTCTCTCTCTTAGGAGGGTAAGTGACAAAAACACTCTTTTGTGATTCATCAATCATTTAGAATCTCAAATGATTCCTGTATTTCCTTTAGCCAGGCTCTTGCCTCGACTGGGTCAGCTATTCCCTTGGAACTCTGAGAGCTTAACGACTTAAAGGTCCTGAAAGAATTTCACACCACATTGTTTCCGCAAGGTGGTGGTTTGGGGTAAAAGTATAAGTTTTGTTTTAGGCAGGTCCATGGATTGCCCAATAGGAGTACCATCCTGGTTCTTCCTATCTTGCTCGACTTCTATTTTCTCAGTCTAAATATTTCTTCCTACTCCCCATAATTGGGGTCATCTTTTAATTTAAAATCTTCATCTTCCACTTCATTATATTTTGGGTTCCTTATATCTTAATTATGACCTCCCTGATTATCACATTCAAGGTTTGCCCCTGAATCTTATTCCTCAAACTAGCTTTCATCTAAGATTTCATCTTTAAGCTCTTGAACATTTGGAACCCAAATTCTGTAGGAATACCTCATTATTCCCTTATCATCTTTCTCGGTATTAATCTTTTATCTAATTGTTGGCTCTCTGCCTTCATTCGTCACTTTTTCTGGCACAATATGTTCTTTTCCGATAATTCGGACTGTATTGCAATCTCAAACATCTTTTCGATACCGGCTCCGGTTACCTTCACTTCTATTTTCATTTTCTCAAAATCTCTCATAAATTCTCCCAAAGACATTATCATCTTGAGTTTCTCCCTTTTTACTAAGAGCATCAACCACCATATTGGCTTTCCCCGACTGATAAAGAATCTCATAATTGTAATCCTTGATTAGCTCTAACCACCTCATTTGGCGCATGTTGAGCTCTTTCTGCGTGAAAATGTACTAGAGCACTTATGGCTTAGGTACTTCTCGCACTTCTCTCCATACAAGTAGTGCCTCCAATCTTTAGGGCAAAACTATTGCCACGAGCCCAAGCTCATGGGTGGGGATATCAACTTTTATATTCCCTTAATTGTCTTGACGCATACGTGATTACCTTGTGTTGTATAAGAAGCACCCTAATTCCTTATGCGAAGCGTCACTACACATCACAAAATCTCCTTTTCCATCCGGCAACGCCATCATAGGGGCCGTCACCAATCTTTGCTTCAGTTCTTAAAAGTTGTTCTCGCATTTCTCTTACCATTCGAACTTCTCAGTCTTACGAGTAAGCCGCGTTAAAGGGGCTACTATCTTTACAAACTTGAATGAACCTCTGGTAGTGACCGGCCAATCCTACCTCTGGTAGTTGCCCTAACCATGTGAAAGGAATATGTCCTAAGTCCAATCATGTATTAGGATTTAGGAATAACTTCCTGTGTAATCTGTTTTGATTTCATTGATATTAATAAAAGTCTTGTTTTGTTTTTATTACGGGCTCTATCTATTTAAGTGTTTAAATAAGTTATACCATAGTTTATAGTAAAGCTTTTTATGGATTATGATGAGATCATAATAGTGAGACCTAAAAGATGATAACTCTAAACTTAAATAGTTCCTGATCATAGGATTACTAACTGGTAATTAATAATCCGCAAAGATCGGTACATACTATGCTTGCTTCATTATGAAGGTTGTCTGTTCTCATAGACATTTGTGTGGTGACACTATAGCTAGTATGTAGGTGCTTATTATAGAATAAGTTCATTGAACATGACTCGCACAACTGAACAACTGATGGAGTTCACTCACGTGTCAGCAGTTGTTCACATAGTGATAGTTGTACAAGTATCCTTAGACTTGAGGTCATCATAGTCATCTTGTGTACACTGAACTATGCTTTGGTTTAGTTCTTAGTCTCCAGGGACAATTATTAGGGCTCTACTGGGTATAGGAATTTGTACACGAAGATAGTGTATGATCAATAAAGGATCTACCCCTTCTAGTGAAGGAAGCGAATGTTCAAGGCTGATCCACTTATGCTAGTTCAGGAATCTCTGGCCAGAGTGAATGAAATTAGAAAGGAGTTTCTAATTTGCATAGAACTACGCATAGTAAATGGAAAGCAAGTGATTGAATTAGATAGGCTTGACACGAGATCCATGCCTTGTATTTAATCGGGACATTGTAGGGTAGAAGGAGTTTATTGTACGGTAACTATTCATTGAATAGGTTCTTGGTATTCTAAGCAGTGAATTCGTATTATCCGGATAGTCGCGATATGCTGAGAAGTATCCCTCACGATGTAGAATAAATGTGATTAATTAATTAATCATATTTAATAAATTAGAGAATTTATATAAATAATGATAAAATAGTTTTATTATTATTTATTTCTACTACCGGCTTAATATTGAACGTACAGGGTCACACCATAAAAAGAGAATGATTTAATGGTGGAGGAATTAATTAATAATGGCTAATAATTATTTATTTGTGAAATAAATAATTAATTGGCAAATTTAATAATTGATTAAATGAGATTTAATTGATTATAAATTAATTAAGAAAAGTTCTTAATATTATTAATTAAGAATTTAATTTTTGGAAATTAAATCAAGAGAGAGAATTATTTCTAAAGTGTTTAGAAAAAAGGATTAATAATTAAAAGGTGTTTTAATTATTAATGAGAATAATAAATGGGATAATAATAACAATATTTATGGGAAAATTTCAGTTGAAAATTTTGCCTATAAATATACTATTATAAACCCTATTTTTATTCTAACTCAAAAACCCAAAAGTTTTTAGAAAACCTAATTCTCTCCACCTCCTCCTCCTCCTCCTTAACGTCGTTTTCTTGGTGGATACCGGTGGAGTGCTTCACGTTTGAGGAGCAGCTGCTAAGGATCTCCGATCGTTGCTTTTGGATCGCATATTAAAGGTTAGTAATTGATCCATATGTTTTTACCACGATTTATATGCTTTTATTTGGATTTTAGATGTGTAAAAGTGTTTTACAATGCCTCCGCTGCGATTAAAATCCAACAATGGTATCAGAACATAGGTTGTATGCATATAGATCTGTGGTAAAAATTTCAGAATTTTATGTGCTTGTATGAATTAATTATGATTTTTACAAGTTATATCATGGATTAATTTTGTCTGATGAGAAATCATTTCTCAGAATAATTTTGAATATTGATCTGGGTTCTACAAGTGTTGTAGATCGTCTGGGTATTTTTTTCATAATTTTATGATGTATAGATTTTTTATTATGAATTTTTGAAGTTCTTACAATTAAATTCGTAATTTAATAAGTATAAATATATATATATATATATAGTATATATATATATGTTTGTATTGTATGCTGTTGAATGATGTCTGTTGATGGCACGGACAAAGAAAAGTCTGCTGTATTGTTATTGCGGCACGCTGTTCGAGAAGAAGATGTCAGGTAGGCGCACGGCAGAACCAACAGGTACACACGCAGAAGATAGGGTGTCGCGCATTCCGGGAATGCGTTACACCCTATGGCGCATTCGCGGAATGCGTTACACCTTTTAATGGCTTAAAAGGGTTGTAACGCATCACCGGAATGCGTTACAGGGCTTGTAACGCGTTCCTGTAATGCGTTACAGCCCGTCTGTTATTTTTAAATTTGATTTCCGGGAGTTTCGTAACTCCGTTTTGGGCGTGCAATATACCGTTGGATTCGTTTTTATGAGACGGATCTAATGGAGTGATTAAATTTTAGTTTATATAAAAGTTTTGAACTGTTTATATTTCCGAAAGTGTTTTAAAGCTGTTTTTAACTGTTTTAACTGCTTTTAAATGCTTCATGTGATACATAGAGATGTATAATGCTTAGACTAATATGCTAGATGATGTAACATGTCTACCTTGATATTTATTCATATTTATATATGTGATATATGCTTAGTTTATCATGCAATGATAGATTTAGGTGAACTTAAATGAACATAAGGCGTTTGTTAGACAATCTAGTATAGTGAAATTGTTTCATACCCTTAAGAATAATATTATGAATACAATCATGAGATTCTTGTGTTTATGAAACACGTAATTGAATATGAATTTTCGATATGAGAGAAAGGATGATTCTGTCAACAACAGATTTCTATCTGTAAGAAAGGGTTATTAAGTGACGCCTCTTGACAATGCTCCACCCAATCTGGGAATCATCTGATTATTGATTATTGATTTGAAATATTTAATTTAAAAGGAAGAATCTCTTTATAATATGATTATGATTGTAACATAATATAATCCCTCTAAAATTAAATAATATCAAGTAGTAATTGGCCAATGACACAACGGGCTTGTGTCGGTCATAGCCTTCCAACATGATAGAAAGTAGTTCTTATTTTTAAATCATTATCATTTCGTACCACAGCCGAGGGCTTTGATTTCGAAATAAGAAATACTTGTCTATTACATAGAGATGTGTACATTGAATAAGAATCTAAAGGTCGTTACGTGCCACAGTCGTGGGCCTTTGGGGACTGATTCAATTGTACGGAATGTTGGGTTAGACTTGACTTAGAATATTGAGTTTGTCGTGCCACAGCCGTGACTCAATTATTCAAGAGGCTAAAGTTTGATTAGGGAATAACATTAGATGTAATTGACAAGAGTTGTCTGCCTATTGAACATTACATGGCATTTCGTGCCACAGCCGGGGTTGTGTAATGGAATGTAGGATCCCTATTCCCACTAGCATTATGAATGCTTAATTTTTCACGTAGGGGGTTGAATAAATTAGATAAACTAGTGGGAGCCACTTATGAATAAAGACCCGATTCATATAGTGTTTTAAAATGAAATTGAATATTTGCTAAGTGTTGTTATGTGTTTATCATTTACAGATTTACAATATACATTATGTCTTCTGCACTATCACTCAGGGGCATACTAGATGCTCACAAATTGACTGGTCCTAATTATGGTGACTGGCTTCGAAACTTGAGAATTGTTCTCAGGATTGAGAAGCTGGAATACGTGATTGACTCACCTAAGCCTACTGAACCTGCTAGTGATGCACATAATGATGAACGTGTATCGTAAGTGGTTAGATGATGCAAATGTTGCTCAATGCATCATGCTAGCTTCCATGAACATTGAGCTACAGAAGCAACATGAGCATATGGATGCTCACACTATCCTCATGCATCTACAAGAGTTGTATGATGTGGTAGGGATGACAGCTCGATATGAGATATCGAAGGAGCTGTTCGGTTGTAGGATGTCTGAGGGATCATCTGTGAATGACCATGTACTTAAGATCATCAATTTGATTGAACGTCTTGGCCAACTTGGTTTTGCCATGGATGGGGAGCTGAGCCAAGACTTGGTCTTGCAATCGCTTCCATGTTCGTTCTCGCAGTTTGTTGTGAACTTTCACATGAATAAGTTGGATGTCAGCATGCCTGAACTCCACAACATGATGAAGACTGCGGAATCAATTTTTTCCCCTAAGAAGAGTTCTGTTCTTCTAATTGGTGAAGGTTCCAATCCTAAGAAAAGGAAGAGGAACCCTTCCAAGAAGAAGAAAGTAGGTGAGAAAATGCCGGTTCCACCAAAAGCTGAAGACCCCAAGAGCAAAGTTGTTTGCTTTCACTGTAACAAGGTGGGGCACTGGAAGAGGAACTGCAAGGTTTACCTTGCAGAATTGAAGAAGAAGAAGGGTAGTGAGACTACCTCTTCTGATTCAGGTATGTTCATGATAGAAGTGAATATGTCATTAAATCAAATTTCTACTTGGATATTAGATACCGCCTGTGATTCTCATATCTGCAATTTGTTGCAGGGACTAAGGAGAAGTAGGACTCTTGAGGAAGAGAAGGTGATTCTACTAATGGGAAATGGAGCAAGAGTTGCTGCTGTAGATGTAGAATCATTTCATTTACATATGCCTACGGGCAAGACTATTGTTTTAAATAATTGTTATTTTGTTCCCTCAATTGTGAGGAATATTATTCCCATGTTAGACTTGGCTGGATTTTCATTTATTATTGAGAATAATGAATGTTCTATTCTTAGAGATAATATTCTTTATGGACGTGGTACTTTAAATAATGGTCTGTATAAATGTGACATAATTTATTTCAGATTGAACAAACTAATAAAAGAAAAGGGATCATGAAAATCTCACTTTATAGTGGCACTGCAGTCTCCATTTAGTAGACATGAAGAGAGGGCTGCAAATTTGCTAGGAATGGTACACACAGATGTATGTGGACCAATGTCTACGCAAGCCATGGGTGGATTTTCATACTTCATTACTTTCATAGATGATAGATCTAGATTCGGATATGTGTTTGATGAAACACAAGTCTGAAGCCTTTGAAAAGTTCAAAGAGTATAAGTATGAAGTGGAGAAACAAACCAAACATAGTATTATAATTCTTCGATTAGATCGAGGTGGTGAATACTTGAATGAAGAGTTTCTGGATCATCTCAAAGTAAATGGTATAGTCTCCCAGTGGACTCCTCCAGATTGGTATCTGAAAGGAGAAATCGAACTTTGTTAGACATAGTTCGGTCCATGATGAGCTATGCAAATCTTCCAGTATTCCTATGGGGTTATGCATTGGAAACCTCAGCATATTTACTGAATAAGGTGCCTTCCAAATCTGTTCCTCAAACTCCATATGAGATATGGAAAAAAAGGAAACCGAGTCTTAAACACGTTAAGATTTGGGGATGTCCATCTTATGTCAAGTAAGTTGACCCAGATAAGCTGGAATATCGATCCGTAAAATGTAGTTTTGTGGGATATCCTAAAGAGACTTTAGGGTATTACTTTAACACCGATCATCGGGTGTTTGTCTCCAGACATGCTACCTTCTTGGAAAAGGAGTTTATCCTTGAAGGAAACAGTGGGAGCAAAATTGAACTTGATGAAGTTCAAGAAGCACAAACTACTACAGATCATGTTGAAACACCTATTCTGACTGAACAACCTTCTGTGGAACAGCCCATTCATAGAACAGGGAGAGTGTCTCGCCAACCTGAGAGGTAATATGGCCTTGTCATTAAGAATGACAATGAGTTGTCGATCATTGATGATGACGACCCTGTGACCTATAATGAGGCTATGAGTAGTGTTGACTCAAAGAAATGGCATAGTGCCATGAAATCCAGAATGAAATCTATGTATACGGTATACAAAAGATAGATTATAGCAGATGGCCAGGTGGAGACCTATAAGGCCAGGCTTGTGGCAAAAGGATTCAAACAAAGGCAATGGATTGACTTTGATGAAACCTTTTACCTATAGCCCTGTTAAAATCAGTTCGGATTTTGCTTGCGATTGCTGCTTACTACGACTATAAAATCTGGCAAATAGCCAGATGGTTTTCTTTCCAAGGGAAATGAAAACCTAGTGTGTAAGCTACTACGAACCTAATGTGGTTTAAAGCAAGCTTCTCGAAAGATGGAACATTCGTTTTGATGAGACAATCAAAGAGTTTGATTTTATCAAAAACGTAGATGAACCATGTGTCTACAAAAGGGTCAGTGGGAGCACGGTAACATTTCTTGTATTGTATTGAAATAGAGTTGACACGCATAACAACATAGCAGACCCACTCACAAAGCTACTTTATGAAAGTCACTTTGATCGTCATAAAGACTATATGGGTATTAGATACCAGAGATTGGCTTTAGTACAAGTGGGAGATTGAAAGGAATATGTCATAAGTCCAATCATGTATTAGGATTTAAGAATAACTTCCTGTGTAATCTGTTTTGATTTCATTGATATTAATAAAAGGCTTGTTTTGTTTTTATTACGGGCTCTATCTATTTAAGTGTTTAAATAAGATATACCATAGTTTAGAGTAAGCTTTTTATGGATTATGATGAGATCATAATAGTGAGACCTAAAAGATGATAACTCTAAACTTAAATAGTTCCTGATCATAGGATTACTAACTGGTAATTAATAATCCGCAAAGATCGGTACATACTATGCTTGCTTCATTATGAAGGATGTCTGTTCTCATAGACATTTGTGTGGTGACACTATAGCTAGTATGTAGGTGCTTATTATAGAATAAGTTCACTGAACATGACTCGCACAGCTGAACAACTGATGGAGTTCACTCACGTGTCAGCAGTTGTTCATATAGTGATAGTTGTGTTAGTGTATACTGAAAATATTTATTTGAAGTATGTACATTTATTTCTGGCCAGTTTATTTGAGAATCATTTGAATGTTTACATGTTGTCTAATATTATATATTGTGAACAATCTAGTATCAATTGGGATATAGAATATTAGATTGTTAAATACGGTTATATAATATAATAAGGTTCACAGCACAGGTGGTGTTGGACAATCCACTGGTATGGCAGTAGTATTATTTAGATTAGTTTATATTGACTAATAAATAATGCTAGTATACTTTGTGTATATTGAACAGGATCAAATTTAGAATTGTTCCCTTAATACTGATTAAGAAGGAGAACTAAGATTCTATGTTATTATTAATGCTTAGGTTCTTAATCCGGAAATAGTAATTGACACGTGTATATTATTTACATGCTTTGATTTATATATGAAATAATTCTTTTGAATTATATCATTATATTTTGGGTGATGGAATTATATACATGGTGGATATTATTTATTGAAGGAATCCATGTCCTGATAATATTCGGGTTAATGATGTCCCCTTGAAAGCTCAAAAAGATTTAATTATGTGAAACCCTGCAGGTGGAATTTATTCTGGCATAATTAAATAAAGGTTGAGTGGATGATCAAGGATAAAAGATATTAATTAAATAAATTATCAGTAATTTATTTAACTAATGGACATATGATATTTTAAACATAGGGAAGTTAATAAGCAAATAATATTGGAACCCAATTAATTAAATTATGGTATTAGGAAAGGTAGTGCAAATATTAATTCTTTAGTGGATTGAATTAATATTTAATTACATTGGGCTAGGCTCAAGATGTAATTAGAAGGCCCAACCTAATTATCCATGGTCCCTATTGTAGCCTATATATATTCTTATTCTCTTCTTGCTTGGCAATTGTGTGAAATCATATTGTAGCCACCAAGGAGCAAGAAGAGAGGATAACTTGAGAAGACGGAGACCACACTTCGCTCAAGGGAATTTGGGAATACAATAGAAGAGCGTGGAATCAACCATTAACAAGGTAATCCTCTTTTCGTAATCTTTATCGTAAAACGTAGTAACACCCTAAGTTCGTGGTTCCCAACAATTGGTATCAAGAGCCTGGTAATGGGTTCTACGTTTTATGATATAATGTCCATGTCGTAATTATATATGCGTGTATATAGTGTTTTGCTTGTATTATTTTTGATGCAGGTTGTTAATCCACTATTATGGCCATGTATATTTTAATTATGTGTTTGGATCCCACGTGGTTTAATCGTGGTTAATTTTTATTTTGGTTTCCACGTGGTTTAATCGTGGTTGTAATTTACATGAGGGTTGATCGTGTTAGAATAGATTTTACAAAATTAGTTTTGTATTAGATCTATTTTTTTGTAATTGTTCCGGGTATTTTGTAATAGTTATGTGCGATCGGAAATCAATTCCGGTAGTTTTTTGTTCCGCTGTGCGATCACAAGGGCCTGCTGTTGATGTTTGGATCGAACAAAATCAAAACAAAACTCACAGAAAAGCAACAGGCGCGCGCACGCCGCGGCCGCTGCGACAGCTGGGGCTGCTGGGGCCGTTGCGGCAGCTGGGGCTGCTGGGGCCGCTGCGGCAGCTGGGGCTGCTGGGGCTGCTGGGGGCGTCGGGGCGCGCTTGGGGCAGATTTTTTTTTGAGAACTGGATTTTTTTTCAAGGGCCATAATAGTGAAAAATTTATTTTAATTTTTTCCATTAAATTTTAATTATTGCTTTAATTTATTGATTATGTGTGTCATTAATTATGTGTGTAATTCTTTTAAAATTGCATGTTTAACTTAATTAGGACGACATGGACATAAATTTTATTTATTGCTTTAATTAAATGTTATATGTTGCTAAAATTATGTGTGTATTTTGAATGCATGATTAGAAATAATTATAACAACATAGGGCCCCATTTAATTTTAAAATTCCTCAATTTTAATAAAAAATTCTAAGTGGGAGAGGGAATTAATATGAAATTAAATCCCATGGTCTCCATTATTGGTTGTAGGTAATTTAACATAAAGACGAATATAAATTATATATATGTCACCCATCGTGGCATGTAATTTATGGTGTCTAGAATGTTATAGAAATTACTAGAACAAACTTCTTAAATTAATTTTTAAAAGGAATAAAATACGGATTTTCTTTATTTCTGATTTGGGGCGATTTTGTCAAAAACGAGTTCATCGAACTTGTAAGGCTGTGGGTTTTAAGCGAGACCGATGTGACTCCTCCACTACCTGGAAATCAAACCATTGATGAATATTGAATTGAAGTATTCTATTCAAGGCAAAATTACGAATATTGGAAGGTATACATGCCACCCATCGTGGCGTACCAAGTTCCATAGATTTCAAATAATTTAAGATTTGACGATGGTATACACTTAGCTATGAAAAATAATATAGTCCACCCTAACGTGGCATATTATTTAGTAATAGGACCGAAGTAACATTTAAACAAAATTAGGTGGTATACATGTCACACATCGTGGCGTACCAGAAGCTTATGGTGTTTATATGTTAGTGCATTAAATTTTAATAATTGTTAGAGGAATCAATAGATCTTAATAATTAATGCACCCTTATTTATGTGATGTTTTTATGCATGATTCTCAGGATAAAATGGGTTTTAATCCACTATTCACCATACTTAAGGATAACAAACTTACTGGACCTAACTATATTGAATGGAAACGAAATTTGGACATTGTGTTGACTGCTGAAGAGTACAAGTTTTGCACTTATGAACCCAAGCCAGAACAGCCTGCTGTTGATGCTCCTGAAGATGAGAAAGAGTATTATAAACGGTGGATTAAGGCTGATGAAATGTCGCGATGTTACATTCTGGAAGCAATGTCGGGTGTTTTACAGCATCAGCATCAGTCTATGGCCACTGCTTCGGATATGCTCTTTAATCTCAAGGAACTTTTTGGAGATCAGAATAGGGCTGCTAGGCAAGTAGCCATGAAGGCTTTAATGAACACTCAGATGGCTGAAGGCACACCTGTAAGGGATCATGTTCTCAAGATGATGTCTCATCTGAATGAGATAGAGATCCTTGGTGCTGAACTTGACGGCGAAACCCAGATTGACATTATCCTTATGAGCTTGTCCAAGAGTTTTGAGTAGTTCCGCTTGAATTACAACATGAACAAGAGGCAGTATAGTCTCGCGGAACTGCTGACAGAACTTCAGGCAGCTCAAGGATTATTTCGGCAGAGTGTTCAAGTGAATGTGGCTGAGAAAGGTTCTTCCTCTAAGCCGAAAGGTATTAAGAAGAAGAAAAAGGCTCAGACACAGAAAGCTGTGAAGGCAGTGGGAGTTCAGGGTGGTGTGAAAAAGCCTAAGGGAAAGTGCTTCAGATGCAAACAGTCAGGTCACTGGAAACAGGATTGTCCTCTTCCTAAGAAGACAAACAATATTGGTATGTCTCTTTCTCTAGTTACAGAAACATTTATAGCGGCTATATCTACGAGCACTTGGTGTGTAGATACAGGAGCCACTGATCATGTTTGTAATTCTATGCAGGGGTTCCAACTATCCAGAATGCTTAGAGATGGTGAGATATACGTGTTCATGGGAGATGCTACGAAAGTAGCAGTAGTTGCACTAGGAGTTATTCATTTATCTTTTGGTTCTGATAGGATTTTGGTTTTGAACAATTGTCTTTATGTACCTTCTTTTAGAAGGAATTTAATTTCGGTTTCTAAACTTGCTTTGGATGGTTATAATGTTTGTTTGGATCGTAATGTTTCTATTATGATGAATAAACGAATTATATGTTCTGGTACATTGCAAGACAATTTGTATATAATTAATCCTAGTCAACCTGCACTGCAACTGCAATTTAGGGAATTGAACAACACATCTTCTAACTCTACTAAAAGAAAGGAACCTTCTAGTTTGAACCAAACATATCTTTGGCACTTGAGATTAGGTCATATTAACTTGAGGAGGATTCAATGACTGGTAGTAGATGGGCCTTTAAGCTCATTGGCAGTGGAGCCATTTCCAGTTTGTGAATCCTGCTTGGAAGGTAAAATGACTAATAGGCCTTTCAAGGCAAAAGGGAATAGAGCCAAACAACTGTTAGAATTGGTTCACTCTGATTTATGTGGACCCATGAATATCCAAGCAAGAGGTGGTTATGAATATTTCGTCACTTTCATTGATGATTATTCTAGATATGGGTACGTTTATTTGTTGCACCGTAAGTCTGAGTGCTTTGATAAGTTCAAAGAGTACAAAGCTAAAACGGAGAAGCGACTTAATAAAAGTATCAAGTCACTACGATCAGATCGTGGTGGCGAATACTTGCTTGAAGAATTTAGGGAATATTTATCAGAAAATGGGATAGAATCCCATTTAACTGCACCAGGCACACCCCAGCAGAACGGTGTAGCAGAGAGAAGGAACCAGACTCTTTTAGAGAGTGTTAGATCGATGATGAGTTATTCGGATTTACCCAAGTCGTTTTGGGGACATGCCTTAGAGACAACAACTTATCTTTTGAACTTAGTACCTTCTAAGTCGGTTCCTAAAACCCCCTTAGAATTGTGGACCGGGGATAAACCGAGTCTAAGATATATTCGAATATGGGGTTGTCCAGCACATGTGCTGAACAAGAACGCGACTAAGTTAGAATCTCGTACAGAAGTAAGGTTGTTTGTAGGCTACCCCATGGGAACGAAAGGATATTTATTTTATAATCCGAAGAATCGGGATGTCATTGTTAGCACCAATGCAAAATTCTTAGAGGAGGAATATATAATGAATCACAAACCCATGAGTAGTGTCGTTTTAGAGGAACTAGTGGGAGGGACAAATAATTCCCATGAAGCTGTAGTACAAGTAGAACAACCACAACATAATGTACAACCTGTCACTAATACCGCACTAGTGCCTCGTCGTAGTGGGAGGGTTGTTCAACAGCCTGATAGATTCATGTGTTTGGGAGAGTCTTCAGACTTGGTCCCTGATGAACATGATGATGATCCCCGTATATACGAAGAGACCGTACAAGATAAAGATGCAGATCTTTGGCAAAAGGCGATGTAATCTGAGATAGAATCAATGTATTCTAATCAGGTCTGGGAGCTCATGGAACCACCCAAAGGTATAAAACCTATTGGATGTAAGTGGATCTATAAGAAAAAGAGGGGATTAGATAAAAAGGTGAAAGCCTGGAAAGCAAGACTTGTTGCGAAAGGGTATACTCAGAAAGAAGGTATCGATTATGAGGAAACCTTTTCACCGGTAGTCATGCTTAAGTCAATCCGTATTCTTTTATCTATAGCAGCTCATCTCGATTATGAGATTTGGCAAATGGATGTCAAGACAGCTTTTCTTAATGGAAGTCTTGAAGAAACCATCTATATGCAGCAACCAAAATGATTCATTAAGGAAGGCCAAGAGCATCTGGTATGTAAGCTTAAGAGGTCTATTTTTGGACTTAAACAAGCTTCTAGAGACTGGAATATTCATTTTGATCAGGCAGTCCAGTCATATGGATTTGATCAAAGTCCAAGCGAATCGTGCGTGTATAAGAGAAGTGAAGGTAATGCAGTGGTTTTTCTAGTACTATATGTAGATGATATTTTACTCATTGGAAATAATGTTGAGATGTTGTCATCAGTAAAGGCATGGTTGTTCAAACAATTTGACATGAAGGACTTAGGTGAAGCGGCATACATCCTTGGGATCAAAGTTATAAGGGATAGCAAGAAAAGGATGTTGGCTTTATCTCAAGAGCCCTACATTGATGAAGTATTAGCTCGTTTTAACATGCAGAACTCCAAGAAAGGTTTTTTACCTTTTAAGCATGGAGTTGCTCTATCTAAGAAGCAGTGTCCTTCGACACCTAAGGATATAGAGAGCATGAAAGCAGTTCCTTATGCTTCAGTATGTGGAAGCTTAATGTATGCTATGTTATGTACGAGGCCTGACATCTGCTTTGCTGTAGGCATGGTTAGTAGATATCAGTCGAACCCAGGTTAGGAACATTGGAGTGCAGTAAAAACTATACTCAAGTACCTGAGAAGGACTAAGGAGTATATGTTAATTTACAAGGCTTCAGATCTATTTCCTTTGGGATATACTGATTCAGATTTCCAATCAGATAGGGATAAGAGGAAATTAACCTTGGGATATATTCTTACTTTGGGATCCTTTGGGATATATTTTTACTTTGAGGGGATATAGTTGTGGCTCACATATCATCAGAAGATAACCGAGCATATCCTTTCACAAAGAGCTTGCCAACCAAGGTTTTTGACAAGCATGTGGAAGCGATAGGAGTCAGATGGATGGACACATAGATTTTTATGTAATAGTGGATTAAATAAACACTGATGTACACATAGAATATTTTGAGTATAAGTGGGAGATTGTTAGTGTATACTAAAAATATTTATTTGAAGTATGTACATTTATTTCTGGCCAGTTTATTTGAGAATCATTTGAATGTTTATATGTTGTCTAATATTATATATTGTGAACAATCTAGTATCAAATGGGATACAGAATAATAGATTGTTAAATACGGTTATATAATATAATAAGGTTCACAGCACAGGTGGTGTTGGACAATCCACTAGTATGGCTGTAGTATTATTTAGATTAGTTTATATTGACTAATAAATAATGCTAGTATATTTTCTGTATATTGAACATGATCAAATTTAGAATTGTTCCCTTAATAATGATTAAGAAGGAGAACTAAGATTCTATGTTATTATTAATGCTTAGGTTCTTAATCCGGACTTAGTAATTGACACGTGTATATTATTTACATGCTTTGATTTATATATGAAATAATTCTTTTGAATTATATCATTATATTTTGGGTGATGGAATTATATACATGGTGGATATTATTTATTGAAGGAATCCATGTCCTGATAATATTCGGGTTAATGATGTCCCCTTGAAAGCTCAAAAAGATTTAATTATGTGAAACCCTGCAGGTGGAATTTATTCTGGCATAATTAAATAAAGGTTGAGTGGATGATCAAGGATAAAAGATATTAATTAAATAAATTATCAGTAATTTATTTAATTAATGGACATATGATATTTTAAACATGGGGAATTTAATAAGCAAATAATATTGGAACCGAATTAATTAAATTACGGTATTAGGAAAGGTAGTGCAAATATTAATTCTTTAGTGGATTGAATTAATATTTAATTACATTGGGCTAGGCTCAAGATGTAATTAGAAGGCCCAACTTAATTATCCATGGTCCCTATTGTAGCCTATATATATATTCTTATTCTCTTCTTTCTTGGCAATTGTGTGAAAACATATTGTAGCCACCAAGGAGCAAGAAGAGAGGATAACTTGAGAAGACGGAGGCCACACTTTGCTCAAGGGAATTTGGGAATACAATAGAAGAGCGTGGAATCAACCATTAACAAGGTAATCCTCTTTTCGTAATCTTTATCGTAAAACGTAGTAACACCCTAAGTCCGTGGTTCCCAACAAGTTGTACAAGTATCCTTAGACTTGAGGTCATCATAGTCATCTTGTGTACACTGAACTATGCTTTAGTTTAGTTCTTATTCTCCAGGGACAATTATTAGGGCTCTACTGGGTATAGGAATTTGTACACGAAGATAGTGTATGATCAATAAAGGATCTACCCCTTCTAGTGAAGGAAGCGAATGTTCAAGGCTGATCCACTTATGCTAGTTCAGGAATCTCTGGCCAGAGTGAATGAAATTAGAAAGTAGTTTCTAATTTGCATAGAACTACGCATAGTAAATGGTAAGCAAGTGATTGAATTAGATAGGCTTGACACGAGATCCATGCCTTGTATTTAATCGGGAAATTGTAGGGTAGAAGGAGTTTATTGTACGGTAACTATTCACTGAATACGTTCTTGGTATTCTAAGCAGTGAATTCGTATTATCTGGATAGTCGCGATATGCTGAGAAGTATCCCTCACGATATAGAATAAATGTGATTAATTAATTAATCATATTTAATAAATTAGAGAATTTATATAAATAATGATAAAATAATTTTATTATTATTTATTTCTACTACCGGCTTAATATTGAACCTACAGGGTCACACCATAAAAAGAGAATGATTTAATGGTGGAGGAATTAATTAATAATGGCTAATAATTATTTATTTGTGAAATAAATAATTAATTGGCAAATTTAATAATTGATTAAATGAGATTTAATTGATTATAAATTAATTAAGAAAAGTTCTTAATATTATTAATTAAGAATTTAATTTTTGGAAATTAAATCAAGAGAGAGAATTATTTCTAAAGTGTTTAGAAAAAGGATTAATAATTAAAAGGTGTTTTAATTATTAATGAGAATAATAAATGGGATAATAATAATAATATTTATGGGAAAATTTCAGCTGAAAATTTTGCCTATAAATATACAATTTAAACCCTATTTTTATTCTAACCCAAAAACCCAAAAGTTTTTAGAAAACCTAATTCTCTCCACCTCCTCCTCCTCCTTAACATCGTTTTCTTGGTGGATACCGGTGGAGTGCTTCACGTTTGAGGAGCAGCTGTTAAGGATCTCCGATCGTTGCTTTTGGATCGCATATTAAAGGTTAGTTATCGATCCATATGTTTTTACCACGATTTATATGCTTTTATTTGGATTTTATATGTGTAAAAGTGTTTTACCATGCCTCCGCTGCGATTAAAATCCAACACCATGGTCATCAATTCCTCAGTGGTCCTTTATTCATTCTTGTCAGGATCCTTCACAGGATCCTTCTCAGCGGTAATCCCTTCTAGGACAACATCCTCAACCGCTACATCCTCAATATGAACATCATCCGGTCCCGTGTTAGGATGCTCTATCGGATCCACAATCTGATCTCCAATAACTAATAAAACATCATCGCGTTGTTGCTCCTCAACCTCAGGGTTCGGAGTCCCGCTACCATATACGATAACGAACTACGCTCCTATCACGATATTTATAAGGGTTCCCATAAGGGTTTTAACTGTCAGTACTACGTTAGGTAGCTCGACTATGAACTTGGCAAGAGTTCTTATTATCTTAATGAACTTATTATCTTAACGTCACATCATCTCTGAGGTTTATAACGCTTAGCTCTGATACCATTTCTGTAACACCCCCAAATCCGGGGTCGGAGATCCGGGTTGTCACGAGTTCCATTTCCCTTAATAACACTCAATCTTAATAAACAATCAACTACTCTGTACTGTGACCCCACAATAAACACACATACCACAAGTTATAGTCTCAGAGATGAATATCCAAAAAAATAACACGAGTCATTTTATTCCAAAATTATATACCATTACACCTTAAAAGGGTTTCTGAATAAATTTACATTTCTTTGCCATTATTACAGTTGATAAAGATACATAAGTCTGGTACATCAAAAGTTGAAAGCCTAGCCTATTGGTAGTTCCTACCTCAGCTACAGCGACATCAACGCTTATAGGAAACTGCGGAACGTTTTCCATCCGCTCGCGAATTGGGAGCTTGGTCCTGTTCATCTTGTCTATCTGATGTTATGTGATGAAAGAAGAAAGCAAGGGTGAGCAACAAGCCCACCAAAATAATATGTATACTGATTAAGAATATATGAGCATTCTTATAGTACTCATGAAAGTCTTGGTCAAAAGAAATGAACCAAGCTGATATCTTAACGCGACCAAGTCGCAAAATATTCAGTATATATATACATATATATATATACTTTTCACAATCTTTGAAATCCTATGACATGTATAATATACACAAAGTTCCAGTTTATAACTGTATAAAAATATCGTTGTAAGGTGATCTCATATATCTAACCTTGTTTCAATGTTTTTCTGAAACCTTTGTCATTCATAAAACAATCATTAACTAGATATAAGTTTAAAAGATGAAGTTACAAGATACTCCAATATACTTATATCTTTTTCGAATACTACTTGAACTACCACCGTTCAATATATAAATAGTTCATCCCATAGATTAAGCTACCAGACAAAACTTGTATAGAATCAATCTTTAAAAAAATCATCAAAATAAAATGAAGTTACGAGATACTTCATTTGATGCAAACATCATTTTAAAAACTCGACCCTGCCAACACTCAACAATCGCCCAACCGTAGCCTTTCTATCGAAGTGCTCTGGGTAGTGTTGCAGAAATATCCAATTGGATGATGAACTCATTACGGGAGTTTGCCGCGCCAGGAAGACCACTTACGATGATCAGTCGTAGTAGTGCAACCCCACCATTTTCTACATGTAGAGGAGAACCTGTCGGATTTACTTGTCAACCGAACACTGGACTCCTAAGGAATGGACCGTCTTAGCAGAACTTCCGGGCCATTTGGGCCAATATAATTTTGCTGGGCCGGCGCCACTTGACCCCTTACGCCACTCCTAGTTCAGATGAAATCCATGACTCTGAAACGTAAAGCTCGTTCCCCCTTTCCCAAGTAGAAACTTGTTGATACGGCTCCACCAAGAAGTCGTATCTAGTTGGAAAGGAGAACTCACCGATATTTCCCAGGCGATGCCTGTTAATGGATTAACTTGTTCCAAGAATTTTACTTCCCGAGTGTTGGGTAAGTAATCAAAAATTCTTTTATCAAAATAGCAACCTTGTTGCAAATATACAATACACCACAGAGCCGGATCCCTCAGGTTTTGAGCGAGTATTTAAATCCCCTTCGAAAGGAGGATCTTAAATATAAAAATGAGTTTTGGGATCCGCTCTAACTTTTAAAATCATTTTGAAGACTCGCAAAACATTTTTAAGAATGTTTGGAGTGATGCTGATTTAATAAAATAAATCAGTCCCAATATATTAAGAAATATCTGAATATTATTATTTAAATAATATTCCCATAAAGAATAATCTTTATAAAAATAATTGAAGTAGAAGTTGTAAAACTTATACTTGAAATGAATATTAAATAACCAAAGATATACTTATACGAAAGTAATATCTTTATTTGAATAATCAAAAATGAGTTTGATCATCGACACATTATTCCTTAATAAAATAAAGAATAATAATTAGTAATTGATCGGAGTCATAAGTCCTCGAATGAATATTCAAAATAATATTCATTAATAAAATAAACGGGGTCATAAGCCCTCGAATGAATATTCAAAATAATATTCATTAATAAAATAAACGGGGTCATAAGCCCTCGAATGAATATTCAAATAATATTCATTAATAAAATAAACGGAGTCATAAGCCCTCGAATGAATATTCAAATTAATATTCATTAATAAAATAAACGGAGTCATAAGCCCTCGAATGAATATTCAAAATAATATTCATTAATAAAATAAAGTTATCGAATAAACCTTATTTGTGACGGCCTCAACCCCGGGGTCAGGAGTTGACGTCACTAAACACAATTACCCAAAAATTATAACAACAGAGTTCTTATTATTAGAATATACTAACTTGACCCCAAACCAAGATCCGATCCAGGTTCAAGTATAATTCAGGTTTCTCATTATTACAAACTCTTTATTCACTATCTACGACACACTAACTTTATTCAGCAACTCTTCAGACCTCATGGTCTGATACAAACTACCTCAGAGGAGCCGGGTCCAGTAGGGGCGGGAACACGGGTCGGTCTGATAGATCTTCTAGGCATCTGCGAAATATACGTAACAGTTTGCAAGGGTGAGCATAATCGCTAAGCAGTACCAAATATGAATAACGGATTAAAACAATAATGCAACACTAATGGAAACAGAGCTTTAATCATGATATCAACATTTCATAATGATAATCAAGGTAACTGGATAACACTAATTAACATGCTTTGTGAAAATAACATTATAGTGTGCTGCGTAATACCAGAGTCCAATTTTAGCATGCTAATCATTTTATAAAAACCGCTGTATCAATAAATCATGCTTTCATATAATTCACAAATCCCAATCAGATACATAGCGGATATGTGAAGACAGTTGATCAGGCTATCAATACCAGACGGCTCTAACTGCCATCCTATTTACCTGTTCCGGAACTCAGAGACTAGCTAGGTCTCTGACCTGCTGGACTAATCGGTTTTATAATGCGCGCAACCGAATTAGCCTCTTACGCCACCTCAATAGGCCTACTCTGGCCCCAATGTATCCCATATCTGACCGTTTTATCCAGTTTTCAAAAAAACACTTGTACCTATCTCATTTTCAAAATCATTTATCTAACCAGCACACATATAAAATCCGTTTCGCAAATCATTTCATTTGAGAGAGGTACCTTTCGAAGTTACTAGAATAAACATTTAGCTATTCATATACATTTCTGTTCCATTACAAGAATAAACATTTAGCTATTTATATACACTGAACCATAAAAGAATGGCCAGGGGTACTTGCCTTGCAATGCTTTACAGACCCTAATAGCTTTCACGTTGACTTCGATCCTGGAACGACTCGATTGGGATCTACAATTACAGAATACTCTAATTAGTTATACCGACATGCTTGATATTCTCAAATCCTAATAACCCAAATCCGACAACCCGACTCGTATTATTATTATACACACAAACCTGTAATCACATAGTCGGAAATATTGTTAAGATAACACATAAATATATATTTTCGAACATATTTTTAGGAAATTTTGGCAGCATCTTATTTATTTATAAGACTACCTGTCGATTGCAATCGACATCAACAATCACACAATTCACAATATTACTTCGTCTTTTATACAACTTACATTCCAACACCAATCACAATTAATTATTTAAATCCGGAAATATTTTATGAAAAATCATTTTATTTATTTATAAAATTTAGGACTCAGAGCATCGTCATCACCGTCCACCGTCCACTCGTAAAGAGTCATCGCGGACGGCGGCAAAATTTCGCGGGTACTCGATAAATTCTCGGGTTTCCAACGCAAAAATTTCACCGATTAATCCTTAAAATTACTCCGCACAAATAATTTAATATCATGAATATTAATCAAAACCCTGCAGAAATTAGGAAATAAGAATTAAAAGTTATAATCATCAAGCCCAACTGCAGAATTTGGCCCAACAGTAAAGGCCCAAAATAAGGCCAATCTGCAAGCCCAACAACACAGGGAGCCCAACAACAAAGAACACAGCCACACCACAACAGCACAGCCACCACTCCCCATCGCACGCACGGCCTCACGGCCGCCACACACACACACACCTGACACCAACACACAGGGACGCACACACATTACAACACAGAAGCATACACATATATATACATACATGTATATATACATGCAAGCCAATCAATTACAACAGAACTGAAGCAAGCAAGCCGGGAGTATTACCGGAATTAGCACCACCGGAGGTAACGCCGGAGATGAAGGGAAGAAATGGAAGAAAGAAAGAAAAAGAAACAGAGAAACTGAAAGAAGAATGAACAGAGAGAGAGACGAGGCGCGTGCAGCCAAAGCCGGGGGGTTTGGTTTTTATTTATTTATTTATTTTTATTTTTTTAACAGAGATTGCAACTAAACACCAGTAACAAACACGTGTACTCTTCTAATTATAGAATTGACACGTAGTTTATAGGATAATCACGGAGGTTCTGAGTCTCGATTTGTCCCAAAATTTAAAATTAACGGACTGAGATGCACGCAAAACAATTTCCGAAAATTACGAAAACAGCGCTAAAATATTATAAATATCCCGAAATAAGTAAAAATATAAATTTCCAAAAATTTTAAACAATTTTTAAGTACGCTTTATACCCGCTTTTTAACAAATAACGAAACGACGCGCGGGTAAAATGATTCCCGAAAATTTGCAAAATAATTTTAAAATTCTCAGAATAATACGAACTTAATAAATTATAAGTTTCATAATTTTTAAAGATTCCCATAATTAAATATGGATTTTAGCATTTAACACACTCGGGAAATTATTTAAAAATGAATAATTAACAAAATATTGATTTCTCAATTTTATAAAGTCCTAAAAATAATTATTAAAATTATAAAATTAGAAAACCAATTTTAAAGACAACCAAATATTTATGGAATTAAAATTACCATAAAATCACTTTTCAAGCAAAATAAAATCATGTAACTCACTAATAAATCACACAATTCAATTCCACATAGCAACAAATCATAATTAATTAAATAACAATCAATAACCACTGCCAAAATCAATACACATCTTTTATTTATTTACTTAAACTTTTATTACACTTCCAAATATTAGACATAAAATAAAAATACACGAGTCGTTATATTCCTTCCCCCTTAAAAAGATTCTGTCCCCAGAATCTGACTCAGCTAAACAAATGAGGATATTTATCAAGCATGTCCGACTCCAATTCCCAAGTAGACTCTTCTACTCGTGGATTTCTCCACAAAACTTTTACTATTAGAATTGATTTATTCCTAAGGACTCGTTCTTTACGGTCTAAAATTTGGACCGGTTGTTCCATATAAGACAAATCTGGTTGAAGCTCAATCGGTTCGTATTCTATGACTTGATTCGAATTAGAGACATAGGGCTTCAACATAGACACGTGGAACATATTATGAATGTGCTGCCACTGCGGTGGTAACGCTACCTTATAAGCGACCTTTCCTACTTTCTTCAAAACCTCAAAGGGTCCTATGAATCTAGGGCTAAGTTTACCCTTCTGACCAAATCGTACTAACCCTTTCCAAGGCGATACCTTTAGTAACACCAACGCTCCTATTTCAAAGTCCATGTCTTTCCTATGCATATCTGCGTATTTTCTTTGTCTATCTTGAGCTGCTTCCAATCTTTTCCGAATCAACACTATAGCATCTCTAGTCTGCTAAATTAACTCAGGGCCTAACACTTTCTTTTTTCCTACCTCATCCCAGTACAATGGTGACCTACATTTTCGTCCATACAAAGCTTCATAAGGTGGCATCCCTATACTGGTATGGTAGCTGTTATTATATGAGAACTCAATCAAAGGTAAGTGCTCATCCCAATTACCCTTAAAATCTAAAACACAGACTCTCAACATATCCTCTATGGTCTGAATTGTCCTCTCACTTTGGCCATCCGTCTGAGGATGATAAGCAGTGCTCATATTCAATTTCGTTCCTAGGCATTCTTGAAATTTAGTCCAGAACCTGGAATTAAATCTCGGGTCTCGATCCGACACTATAAAAACAGGAACTCCATGTTTGGTAACTATCTCATCCAAGTATAACTTAACTACTTTTCCAATGAATACCTTTCATTAATCGGAAGAAAATGTGCCGACTTAGTCAATCTATCAATGATTATCCAAATAGCATCATGATTCGCTCTCGTCTTTGGCAATCCTACTACAAAGTCCATAGCAATGTCTTCCCATTTCCATTGGGGAATCTCCAAAGATTTTAACAATCCACTTGGTCGTTGATGCTCTGCTTTCACCATCTAACACACGTGACATTTACTTACCCAATTGGCAATATCTTTCTTCATTCCTGGCCACCAAAAATTTCTCTTCAAATCCTGGTACATCTTGGTACTACCAGGGTGGATAAAAAACCTAGAGTTATGTGCTTCCTGCAATACTTCGTTCTGCAACTCTGTTACAGCAGGAATCCATACTCTAGACGAAAACCTATATAAACCTTGACTATCTTTTTGAGTACACAACTCTTCTCCTGTCAAAGTATCCAACTCTTGCTCCATAACTCCTTCTTGACATCTTCTAATCTTTTCCATTAATGCTGCTGGAAAGTAACTTCATATAGCTGCTCCTGAATTTCATTTGGTACTCGAACTTCAATTTCCATTCTTTCTAAATCTTGCGCCAACTCTTCCGCAATCTTAATCATATTCAGCCTTTCCTTTTTACTCAAGTCATCAGCCACTACATTGGCTTTACCTGGGTGATAGTTAATTGAACAATCATAGTCCTTAATCAACTCCAACCACCTTCTCTATCTCATATTCAGATCTTTCTGCGTGAATATGTACTTTAGGCTCTTATGATCGGTGTAAATATCGCATTTCTCTCCATACAAGTAGTGACGCCATAACTTTAAAGCAAATACTATAGCCGCCAATTCAAGGTCATGAACTGGATATTTTTGTTCGTGAGGCTTTAGTTGTCTGGAGGCATACGCAATCACTTTGTCATGTTGCATTAACACACATCCCAATCCTTTCAGAGAAGCATCACTATAAATTACAAAGTTTCCCGTCTCATCTGGCACTGCTAATACTGGAGCCGTTACCAATCTTCGCTTTAACTCCTGG